>NW_024412412.1:11029842-11090843 GCF_014898765.1 Herpailurus yagouaroundi
CAGCCTCCGCCAGCCGCGCGCGCAGCCCCGCCACGCTGCAGCTGGAGCGACCGCGGCCGGCCACGCAGATTGGGGGAGGGGCAGGCGGAGGCGGAGGAGAGGGCGGGAGGCGCGGGGAGGGGGCCGGAGCGAGGAGGAGGAGGAAATAAATAAATAAAACAATAACCTCCGCGCCAATAAGAGCGAGGGAGAGAGAGAGACGCGGCCAGAGAGCCGCCGGTGCCTGTTCGCTCGCCTCTGAGAGGTCCTCCGCGCGCGCGCATGTGTGTGCGTGCGTGTGTATTTGCTGGGACTGGAGCTGGAAAGTTCAAACTAAACGTGTTGCTCTCGCCGGCTGCCGAGGCCGCGGACCGGGCTGCCCAACTTCTCTGGGCCAAGTGACTAGCGTTGCCCGGCGTTGCCCGGCGCCCTTGGCGCGGCGGCGGCCGCTCGGCCCTGCGCCCAGGCGCGGCGGCAGCGGCGGCGGCGGAGGCTGCGCTCGCCCCGGGAGGGAGCCCGCGGCCAGGGCTGGACCCGCGCCCCGCCAGCTCCAGCGACGCTCTCTGCTCAGCCTCCGCGCCTGGCGCCCTCGGAAAGGTACGTGGCACTCTCCCGCACGGCTTCTACCCTCACACCCCCGCCCCCCGCGCCCCCGCGAGTATTTGGGGGCTGCCTGGCCGCTTCCCTTTGCAGGAGGGGTCATCGTTTGTCAAACTTTACCTGCACCGCGCACTTGCCCGTGGCCGCTGCGGCCGCCCTGGCAGGCGGCGTGGGCGCCGCGCGCCGGAGGGAGCCGCGGGGGTGCGCGGGGCATCCGCTGGAAGCGGTGTCTCCCGTCTGGTTTAAAATCGCGTTTCCGAGGCGAGTCACAGGTCTTGCCTTCCGGGGGTGTCCTTTATTCCAATGTTCCCTGGGATGCTTGTAGCGGTTTTGCTTGGCCCTTCCGCGCCGAAGGACGTACAAGTTTGCAGAAAAAAAGGTAGATGTAACAGCGCAGGGGAAGTTTGCAGCCACTAGACTCCAAGAGAGGAGTAACCCTTTCTTTGCAGCAGCGGACACGGTTTTAAGCGGCGGCGGCGGCGGGGACAGCGGCCTGGCCGGTGGCGGCAGCTGCATCGTGTCCCGTCTGTGACCAGGCGCAGGAGGGGAGAGTGCGGCTGCCTGGTCCGAGAGAGCGACACTCGAGCTGCCTGCAAAGATGCTGCGGCGGACAGAGCTACGGGCCCCTTAACCGCTCGGTAAATCACAGTCTGGAGACGCATGATTTTCTTTGGTGGGATTTAGATGCTTGCCTGATAGACGGGTTTTACAGATCTTCTTAAAACTTTTGTGCATGTCATTGTCACGTCCAGATTTGGGTGAACGACTGTAGGACCTCGAGGATAAATGTCAAAATCGGTAGGGTTGGAGCAGGGCGCAAACCTGCTAAGGAGGAGCCTGGTTCCTTCTTGTTTGTATTTGGTCAACTACTGTGAAGCGTATCTTCTCGGCCTTAGTGTTTCAGCGACGACTGTGGATTCCTATTTATGGTTATTGCCATTATTATTTTACAGTGAGGTAAGAACTCTCAGTGAAACAAGAATTAAAAAGTCACAGTAAGTTTCTCAAGCAACGTGCTTGAGCCTTTAGAAGCCACCTGCTGAATTAGTTCATATTACTTTTTAGAGGTTACCACTTGGTGCAGGAGGTGTAGGCACATCCAGCAGATGGAGCAGTGGAAAACTGTACTAGAACCTATGGAGCACTCATTTATCCCGATTCAATCACGAGGATGCAAAAAAAAAAAAAATTTTTTTTTAGGAGAGATACTGGATTTTCTGTCCTAAGTGAAAGAAAAAAAAAAAAAGATTCATGCCAACTGAAATATAGTGGGAGTATATCTGTAGACCTCAATTCTTTAAGCCTTTTGCTTCCATAAAGCATTTTTTAAAAATAGTCCCTTGGTCAGATTACAGTATGAGTATTTCTTTATGTCACAAACGTCGGTCGCTCCTATGGAAACCATGCATTCTGCCATAATGAAAGTCTGACTGTTGTGTTATAGTTTCAAAGACTATATGAACTTGTACTTAAAAGTGAGTAAACATCAGTTTGATTACTTTTTAATAGTTTGGATGAAACTGGGTTTATGGTTTACAACGAAGATGGGCGAAATACTTATTTCTTGGAGTAATTTACTGTAGATGAAATTGAAGGGAAAAAGTTGGTAAAACTTTTTAGGAATCCTGGTGAAGTGCTCATTGGCCTTCCCAATAATGCAGGACTGAATTTTGGAACTGCTGTTCCTTGAGCACATTAAGCACACATTCAGGTGGAAAGGCAGAAATCTTCCAAAGCTGCCTGTATCTGTGCATTGGTAATTATGGCAACAATAATGATGTGGGGAGTTAATCTGCCTTCCCACATGAAGTCAAAAACTTTACAGCCAGTCATGTATCTGACAATGAACTTTGAAGCTAAGAGAGAAAAATAGGCTGCCCATTTTACAGACAAACCAGCAAAGGCATACCGAAATTCAGGGATTAGTTGCACAGTTTCAGAAAAGAGCTGGGTCTTGGAGTTTATTCTGCCTATCTTCTTTCTCTGCTTTTTCACTGTAATTTGCTGTCGATTTTACTGTGGCATAGAACTATGCTTAACTAGTCTGGAAGAATCAAGTTAGGTCTTATTTTAATATCATTATTTAGCAATTTAAAATTACAATTCTGTACCAAACATTTTAAGGACGTTTGAGACAGATGGGATGCTGTTGGAAAAGATAGTACCAAGAATCATTTGATCTAAACATGCTTTATGTTGAGTACTCATGTTTATAACATATATGTCATTATTTTCTAAATCATCAGGTAATGTCTTTAGAAAAGTACTTAATTGTGCATTCTAAAACTACATTTCCTTTGCATTCACATAATATTAAGAAGGTTTGCAACTCCCCATGTTGTAAAATAATAACATTACCTTCTGAAGGAACTGATTTTATTCTGCCTATTGCCACACAGATTAAATTATTGTGGACTTAAAAAACATCACATTCCATACCCCTTCACACATGCAAAAACAAAAGGATTTCAATATCAAATGCTGACAGTTTTATGTCATGTTTAAATGTTTAAAAATATAAGAACCAGAGATTTACTAATTTCTTATTACTGTTAAACATATAAAATTCCTTGAGCACGTTAACTCTTATAATTTAAAGTCAGCTAGGAACAACAATGTTAATTTAGCAAAATAGGTTAGAAGTGTTTATAGTATGGCAATTACTTATGTGATATATATATATTTGCAAAGAAAACCAAGTGTATTTATGTTTTTTTCCGTATACTCCATCTCTCTCTGTATATATTCATATGTAGATAGGCAGGTCTGTATATTAATAAATAGATAAATTGTATTTTAGAACTTTAAAAAAGTGCTCAAGACTCTATACATTAGTGAGCCTCTTCAGTTAAGTTTATCTGGCTGGCAGGATCATGTAACACACTACGGAAGTTGAGTTCAAGTTTAACGGGGGAAATATTGGCTGGATAGCCTTCTGACTCTCCATAATGACCGTGGTAGTGTGCTATATTGCAAGATTTGGGGAAATGCTTTAATCACTAACTTTTAAATTCTTATTTTAAAAACCATAGGATCAATATTAGGTTCTTTTCAAGAGTCTCCTGAATAATGTGCCTATATTTAACTTAAGTTTTATGGTAATAGTTGAAGGTTGACAATCACCAAGTGGTTATACTGGTTATTATGGTATTTTAATCCACTTTCTGTACATTTATACCTTCATTCCATTTTTTCAGGACTTCTTTTTCTTGTAGCTATATTAAATAGTTTTCTTCCGACACTATAAAATATAGTTATTAAGTTTCGACTTCTATGTGCTTCGACTAAATTAAGCTTTTCAAAAAGATATAGAGGGATTGAGAGTTTATGAAGAAGCTGTGAGTATTGTTTTTTTTTCTTCATTAACTTATCTTCTAAGAGATAAAATAGGTTTATCAGTCGGTGAAGATCAAACACAAGATGAAACCTTTTTATGCTTTAATTTCTATCTTGTCACCAGCCTGTTTGACTTCACTTGTAATGTAAAGGATGATTGAATATGACTTTCACTTATAATTTCTAGAAAATGCATATATATTTGAATCTGGGTTTCATGGGGGGGGGCACCATTCTAAATTACAAGAAAGAGTTTTAAGCAGTCCATCTAAGAAAACAATTCTGTTATAAGAAAATAAGAATTACTCTCAATGAACTTAGGTGTTATAAATTTATCTTGAAATATAAAGTCTTAGCAGAAATAAAGGGGACCTCAAAATGTATTTCAAATGATATTCCCAACTTTGACTATTCCTCTCTCATTTAATCTTTATGTATTAATGATGTATTGGGTGCAGATGCCCTTATATTTAAGAAGCTCCTTTTATTTCAGTCAACACTTGTTTTTCTAACGTTGAGTATAAGATTTCTCTTACAATATTGAAAATTAGGGATAGATTATCCAAAAGCCTTTTCTTTGATTATCCAAAGCCTTTTTTTTTTTTTTTTTTTTTTACTTGAGATGATTTTCTGGATGTGATTGCATAGGGCACATTAATGGTTCTGCCACATGGCTTTAGAACTTTAGAAATATTCGGTCAAAGATCTATGATTGGGTCAGCCACCCTACTCTTCATTCAACTACCATAAAACTTGAGATCAGTCTCTTAAATACAGCATATTGTATAGAAGATTTATAAGTTATTTAAAGGTTAACACTGTTGGATAAGACAAATGCAGATATGTCTCTGTAATGGTAGAAAACCACCTCCCGTGTTTTTGTAGGACCTGTATTTAGAAGTTTTACTGAAAAAGGTGGGTGGATCAAAAATTGGTATCAAATCGGTGAAAACCTAAGGATTTAGCAGAATCATTTACGAATTATTACAACTAGCATACCTTTCTAGTTATTTTTTTCAAGTGGTAGGAGATTTGAAGGGCTAGAGAGAGGCGTAATTAAAAGATGAAAGGCATAATCATGAAAGAATTCACTACCTGATATTAGAAGAAAACAGTTGTCTGGTATTTACATTTCCATACAAATACGTTTTCTGATTTTGATTGTTTTACAATGCCTCCATGCCCCAAATGATTGCTTTTTGTTTTCTAATATGAACGTCTTAAAGGTTTTGAAATATTTGATCAATTCTCAGACTTGGTCTACACCTGAAGGCAGCTATAATACTTTTGGCAAATTCGAAGACTGAATTAAGTGTTAAAAAAAAAAATCCTTCAAGTTGATATTAGTATTTACATACCTCAAAAATCTGCATTATTACTGCTTTGCTAGTGATTTTGGTAAGAATATAAATCATATTACACTTCTGTTCAACTCTCCATATTTACTAACGTACAAGCTGCTCTTTTAGTGGACTTTTATAATAAATATTGATCGCCGTTATTGCATGTCAGTGATCTTTGACGCTAATATCAGATTTAGAACATTCTCACGCAAAATAAGCAATCTGAAAAAATGTTCCGAGTCTATAAAATTCACTGATCTGGTTCCCTGGGGCAGGTGAAAAGGGAAAAATATCCATTCCCCAGCTGCAGTTTCATGAGGTTGAGAGCAAGGTGGGTCAGGACACCTGTTTACAACCTTAGCTGTTTGCTCTTCAGTTTACAGAATTTTGTTAAAGACACTTAATTTTTACATTTTTTAAGTGTAGATCTATTTAATGGGAACTAGTTAGGATTACAAATATCAATTCATTAGTAGATTATATCAGTCCTTAATATTTTTTGCTTTATATTAGTTATTCATTAAGTGTGAATTAAGGCAGAAGTTTATTCACATTACCTTTCACAAACGAAAAGTATTTTGGCAGTTAATGGTAAAATCAGCATGGCCTGGTTTTGAATACTCACATACTGAAACCAAGTAGAAGTTGTTGATGCTGTTTTCAGGGATTAATTCTATTATTTGGAAGATAAATTCTTCTAGGTTTAAGCTGTGATTATATACAAAATTAACAGCAGCATAAACAAACACACCCATATTTCAGGAAATTTGACAACTGGAAATGATAAATGAGCCTCCGTGTATGTGTGTGTGTGTGTTCTAATTTTCTTTGTTAATTAGTAGGTACTATCACTAGAGTAGAATATTCTGAAAGGATAATGGTATCCTATTGAACACAGATTTTAAAAGTTAAGTGGTTATATTATTGAAAAATAAATATGCCAACGTACTTTCCATCCTTAAGCTTCTTTCCTGAAGAGTATTTATGCAAATTTAGAGAGTATCCATTAGCTTGATAAACAGTATGTAAGGGATAGATATCAAATTAAATGCTCTATAAATATTAGGATCCTCCTATCTTTGATCTGTTCTTATCAAATTAAAAACAAAACAGTATGCTGATATAATATAATATAATATAATATAATATAATATAATATAATAATATGAATATATTTCAATAGGTACCAGACAATCCAGGAGCTTAACCACTGCAGAATATTTGTTTTGTGATAGGATGTATCATAATCTATTTTCTTGTTGTTTTATGGATTTGTTATTTTATTTTAATATTGTATTGTATATAGAGATTTCTTATGTAAAATAAGTTTGTTCTATAGTCAAAATAAGTGTGATAAAATACCTTGCGTTCTTATGTATGGTACATGTAGATAAGAAGTTTAAAAAATACTAAATTCACGTTTTATATGTATCATTATTTATACTGAAGGTCTTTGCTAAAATACAGATCTGAGAACTGTTTATCATTGTGAAGTTCCTTATTGACAAATTTCACAAAACGTTTACATACAACTTAATGTTTTGCTTATTAAATTCAAAGCATAGTTGATAATGTTTTAATTATGGTCACCTTCATTTTACTTTGATTCAAAAATACGTTAAAAAGATTGAAAGTATTAACAGCCTTAAAATATATTTTTTCTGAAGTTAATTATGTGAATCTAATTTGCTCTTCATTTCTTTAAAATTTATATTGGTAACTATGGATTAATTTATACATTTATTAATTTTAATATAACTATGGGCCAATGGTATTTCTTTGCTGTCTATAGTCTTCATCTTCTAGAAACCTAGAAATAATTTCTTAAATAAAATGATGTTCCTTAGTTATAAACTGGGGAACATATTACACTTTTTAAGATTTTTGCCTTTAAAACAGCTAACAATAATTGATTTGAGTTAGATAAAAATTTAAAGGTTTAATATTGAAAAACAAATTTCAGTTAAATGAAAAGTTTGTGTGATGACATAGTCCAAACAATATAAAAAATAGAAATCTCAGTATTTGGAAATCCTAAAAATTTTGAGAGAAAATAACCTAGAAATAATTAAGTGCAGAAACAACATTAATAACAGTCTTGAGTTTTCAAGTTCTTGGTACTGATTTTGGTAAGATTTGTGTCCAAATCGCCATTCTGATAATCTCTATATAGATCATTTGTAACTTTATTTGTTATTTATATATATTTTATATATCCTGTGTGTGCATTGAAACCAATATTGAAATTTGTAATATATGTAATTTTCAAATTTGCTTTAAAATTTGAAATTGTAGTACTTAACAAAAACCTCTCATTGATACATTTAAATAAAACTGTGCAAATAACAATGGTCCAAAGGAAACAAATTATTTTAATGATTTTTTTTTCAGAGAAAAACAAACAGAAAGAAATATGAGTTACAAAGTATCTTTGAAAGAGAATGTACCCCCAAATCAGATTTGGTATTAATTGTGTACAAATAAGATTATATGCCTAATGCTCTCCTTAATATTTAAATGTTGGACATACTGATTAGTGAAAAATCTAGAGTAAAAATGTAATTACATGGTGATAAAGTTCTTTGTTTTTTCCTGTTTCTGGAGCTTGGTCCTTTCAGTTCATTTTATTTGGAATCAACTTGCTATTAACAACTCTAGAATAAAATTGCTAATTTTTTGCAACAGTTATGTCTCTAGGATAGTCGTTCACAACTGAAGTGAAATTATGGAAAGGCGATTTTTAACTTGCGTAACAAATCCTAAGGTAACAACATTAAGGAACAATGGTTTTGCTATGTATGTAATGTCATGTAAAAGTTATAAATGTCATGTAGAAAATTATAAGTCTACTCAAAAATTATTTCTGATTTTGTAGTCAATCATATGTTGGCCGTCTATGCCAGTAATTATTACGTCAGTGCTGCATGTTATTTTGTTACTTGGATTTAGTGAAAGTTCTTCAACAGTCTCTTATGTTTGGATATTTCTTTTACCATTTTCATAATAGAAAAAAAAAGAAACATGAACAGTTTGATTGTTGTTTGTGTCTTTGTTGACATATAAAATTTTTTTTTGAGATAAATTCTCAAAACTGAAATTACTACATTAGAGGGTATGCCTGCGTGTTTTTTTTTTATTTTAAATATAATTAATATTTAGCTATAGCTTTCATTAAAGCTTATTCTTAAATACTGGGAACCGCCATAGTACTGTGATTGGCTCTGAAGTGAATTATTACTTGAGAAGTAAATTTTATTATCACAGACATAACACTGAATGCTGTTATGTGAAATGCCAGGATGTGAAATGTGATTTTCACTCAAATCTGTGTGATCTCGAGTAGATTCTTTAATACCTTCTAGCTCCAGTTTCCTCATCTATAAGCCAAGGTGTTTGTAATTATGCTTGATAGAACATGATCACCTTGGACAGTTATTTTTCTAACCCCACTTCTGATTTTGGAAAAAAAAAAATAGCGTGTCAGAATAAAAGTAGGTCTGTATTTCCATGATGTGTTGGCATTAACTCCCTTGTTGCCAGCTTCAAGGTTGCAAGATATTTTTTGTCAGTTATCTTGCAGTAATATTTAATCATAAAGCCAATTGTTTGGGCTGAAGCTTAAATTAGCCTCCAGATTAACATTCTTTTAGCTTTCCTTTGGTAAACAGTTCCATAGCTGACTGCATAATATTTTGGAATATAGGCACATAGATTGTGCGGTATATACCTACAATTAATTCCTCATGTTATTTCATTTATTTCCTTGAAATATGCTTCCGTGAGTGTGTGTGTGTATATTCTCATACGTATATTAATTCTGGCACATACTTCCACAAATTCTATTAATGTGTATTATAGGCCAATGTTCACATACACTTTTGGCTTATGTAAGTAGATTTTATTTTTTTTATTTTTTATTTTTTTTAATTTTTTTTTCCCAACGTTTATTTATTTTTGGGACAGAGAGAGACAGAGCATGAACGGGGGAGGGGCAGAGAGAGAGAGAGACACAGAATCGGAAACAGGCTCCAGGTTCCGAGCCATCAGCCCAGAGTCTGACGCGGGGCTCGAACTCACGGACCGTGAGATCGTGACCTGGCTGAAGTTGGACGCTCAACTGACTGCGCCACCCAGGCGCCCCTGTAAGTAGATTTTAAAGTATGCAAATATTTGGCACCATTTTGTCAATACTCAAAATATTTGTGACGACTCATTTTAAGTTTCCCCCCCAAAAAAAAGCGTTCATTATATTCGGATATTTCACTAGATGAAGTAAATTTTAAAAGCACTTACTACGTGCTATTAAATCAACTAATGAATTAGGTTTGCCCTTGTTTGTTGCTGTAAGTCCACTTTCTTTGGTGCCCAATCTGAACCTGATTGTCCAGGGCCCCATTCTCAAAAACAATCTGTTTCCTCTCTCAGTGCCTTTCTTCTGATCCATAAAAAAGCTCTGTCTTTCCAGAGGTTTTTGCTTTTAAACGATATATACAAATACTTCGAAAATGTAATTTGCAAATATATTTGGGGCTGTACGAGGTGATATTTTCTTATGTCTGTAGAGGCTATTCTGAAGTGCTTCCTAGGTCCTGCCGTTCCTCACTTTGGTCCTCTAAACCAGAGTGCGTGTGTGCATGTGCACCTGTGTGTGTGTGTGTGTGTGTGTGTGTGCATGAAGGAGTGTATGCGAGTGCACGTAACGTGTCAAACAATGGACATTTAAACAAATCACAAAATTTTTATCCGTTAGCATACCAAGTCTCCCATTCTCCCTCCAAGCGCAGGGGACCGACAGTAATCCTAATGATACATTGATCTCTGCTGTAATGAGTCTGATCCTGTGTAGCACAGCTTCCAGGATATATCCTATTGCTGGATCAAATTGTATGTAACATATGTAATAGGAAAAAATGAGTGTACTCTAATGAACTGCAATCAAACAGCATTTTTGGAAGTGTATACCTTAAATCAGTTGCATAAAGAATTCCAATGTAGGTAGGAAGTCGAGAAAAACCTTCTGCAGCAAATGTCTAATCCATCATGGTGTAATAACTCTGATAGCCTGCCATTTTCTTAGAAAGTCAGGAAGCGGTGAAAAGTTTCCAAAGCGAATGGCTGAAGTCTCAGTGAAGAGTGGATAGGTAATTATGGAGAATCCTAGGCTTGTATGACCTTCTCTGTTAGTCTTTAGTCAGTTTTGCTGCTGTTTCTTGTTTCCAGTATTTTTTTTTTCTTTACCAGAATACTTGGTCTTTTTTAACTAGAGAACCCTGGGGGCTGTGGGATCACATAAATTCCAATTAGGCCAAAGTGATCATAAGGGCCATTCCCTTTGAGTCTACTGCCTTGTACAGACTACCTCATTTAAAGAAAAATAAACACAAATGATAGCGGGTGACTTTTTAAATTGACTGACCAAGGCTTGAATGCCTTCCAATCATTTTCTTCTAACCAGCCTCAAATGCTTTGTGTGTTCTTCCTGGAAAATGCCAAAGAAACCTGGTTCTTCAAAGTTATAAGTAAATATATTTTTTTCTTTTAACCCCTCAGATTCCCTTTTCTGGAATTGAATGCATTTTTACTTCTTATTCCACTAAAGTCATGTGATACTATTACAACTTTATACCTAAATATCCATGGGCCTCAGGCAATTTGTTCTTCTTTATTTTGGCCTTTTTAAAGAGAAGAGAAGGCTTGTCTCTGGGCCATTAGCTCCATTGTCTCTGGAGCCCAATGCCCTGCTGACGCAAACTGCTCTTCCTCCTGCAGAAGATGGGTCCCTTTCTCCCATCCTGTTCTTTTGATGACCCCACCCTCTCCTACACTTACTCTGAAACACAAGTCTCTCCACTCAGTTTCCCTTGTTTGAGGTTTCATTTCCATCCCAACATCTAACCCACAGCCTTCTGTTCCAATCATCCATATTATCATTTTTAGTAAGCACCTCACTGACTATGAGCTTGAGAATTAAAAAAAACAAAAAACAAAACAAAACAAAAAAAAACTTCTCAGCATTAGACCTTAGGAGGAAACCAAATAGAGTTCACAGAATTAGGTATTTGGAGCAGATTAAAAGATGTTCATAAGAGTCTTTCTATACAGTTTAAAGAATGCAATGGCTATTTAAAAATTCATGGTATGGAAAGTTGTTAAAATTAGTTTTGCGGATGCTAGAGAAATACAAGATAAGATTATCAATAAGATCAATAAGAAAATGTAAATTTTTACATTCTGCGTCTTTTTTCTCATCAACATGCAGCATGATAATTTATTTGCATATCATTAAGTGGATGTCATATTAAACGAACCATTCTTCTATTTGTCAGTCTCGTGCAGCTCCCTTCACTTCTCTGCCATTGTTTGATCAAGGGTACGTTTTCACACATCTTGTCAGTGAGTCTCTTTACACTAATCTTGCCTCAGACCCAGTTCAGAACTTGCATCTAGGGGACAGCTTGCTCTAGATCCAGCCAGCCAACCAATTTTTACAAGGCAAAGTTATTTTCCTGTAACCTAACATCCTTGTGTTTTTGCCATTTTTCTTTAGGTGTTCACCCAGATTTTGCTACCTTGTTTTAGTTAATTGGGAAGTCAGTCACAAGACATTCTTGATGACTTCCTTGGTAGATGCAGAAGGAGCCCTACCTTCTTTGAAGGGGATCAAAGCACTGACAGGAAATACTGACAGAGAGGGTGGCTTTATTAGTTTACCAAGGCTGTTGTAACAAATTGCCACAAACCGGTGGTTTCAAAGAATAGGAATCTGTTCACTCACGGTTCTGGAGGCCAGAAGTCTGAACCCACAGTGTTGGCAGCATTGATTCTTCCTGGAGGCTCTGAAGGAGAGTCAGGTCGTGACTCTGTCCTCACTTCTGGTGTGGCCGGAAATGCCGGATGATCCTTGGTTTCTATCTGCATCACTGCCTTGTCTGTCGCCAACTTCACCTGACCTTCCTCTGTGGGTTTGTGTCCTCCTCTGTGTCTGCCTGTGCGAACCGGCCCTCTCCTTGCTCTTTTTTATGAGGATATCACGCTTTGGAGTTAGTGTTCATCCTAAATCCGTGATGATCTCTTTTCTAGATCTTTAATGTCATTGCATCAGCAAAAAGCCCTTTTTCCAAATAATGTCACGTTCGTAGGTACCGTGGATTAGGAAATGGGCATATCTGAGGACGCTACTCAATTTACAACAGAAAATGGGTGAGTTTGGTAGAATTTAAATAATTAAATTTGGACAGGTCATTTAGACTGTGTCACCTACAAAAATTGTCTCCATAAGTGGTATAAATATAGTGCTTGGCAGAGTTGCTAAGTCTCTGCCAGAGATGGGAGGTATGATGTAGAAATCTGAAACACAAATGCATTGAAGAACACAACTACTAGTAAGAGCCTTTAACACCATTCAAAGAACCTAGCATTAAATGCAGAATCCGGCAAGGGGGCACCTAGGTGTCTCAGTCAGTTAAATACCTGACTCTTTGATTTTGGCTCCGGTCATGATCTCAGGGTTTGTGAGCTGACAGTGTGGAGCCCGGTTGAGATTCTTTCCCTCTCTTTGCCCCTCCTCTGCTTGTTTTCTCTCTCTCTGTCTGTCTGTCTCTCTCAGAACACATAAATAAATTTAAAAAATGAAAATAATCTAACAAGGATGAGGATAAATGTTCCCGGGAGAAAGGGTGCCAATGGCACCTTGGTGAGATTTCTGACCCTGACCTGCTTGGGGCAGGTGCTTCCCACAGCCATTTCTAATGCTAACAGTTTCTTTTCTGCAATCAATTTTATGTAGTGAGTGGAAAAAGCAGAGGCTCAGTAACCAAACAGAACCAGGGTAAAGTCTTTGGTTTGTCAGTTGCTAATATTCTGGACATGAACATGAAATTTATTTTATCTCAACTTTAGATGTCCTATCTGAAAATAGAAATAATAAGTATTTTTTTTTTTTTTGTTATTCTTGAGAAGAGGAGCATCTGTCCTCCGTGCTGTCCTAAAAGACTTTCTGTGGTGACGGGAATATTCTCTACCTGTACTGTCCAAAAGAGTAGTTGCTAGCTACAAGGTGAGAATTAGGAACGTATTTGATTTTAATTTAATGTGAATTTAAGTAATTACTTATGGGGTATGAGACAGGATAACAAATCTGGCACAATTTCTGACATAATGGAAAAATACATATTTTCATTCTCTTTTCCTTCTTTTCTCTCTCTCTTCGTCTCTGTTTCTTTTTCTCTAGACAGGTAGAGTTATTTAAGTTTTACGGGGCTAGAAGCTGGTATGTATGTCTTGACTTTAGTGAATTTAAAAAATCCTCTGATTTGCACAAGAGCCTTTATCCTTTACAGAACAATGTTGAAAATATTAGTCATATAACCTTTAAATCAGAGCAGTATAAAAAAAGAAAATTAAACATAAATAATTTCTTAGACTCCCCATTTCATGATTTAAGTAATAAAATGTGAGAATTTAATTTGATATACTCTGACTTGTTTATCATTAATGATGTAGATCTCAAGAATAGTATTGCAGTAAAATGGACATGTTAATTTAAGACAGATTCTGCACTTTCCAATATGTGATTTATGGATTAAAGCATTCGTTGCTCTCTTAGACGAATTTAATCATTTTATTTTAATTATTTTCATGGTTGTAGATTGTATGTGGCTGCAGAATAGAACATTTCATGATTTTCTTCCTAGGGAAATGATTGGAGATGGAGGAGAGGAATTTTTGATTATGGTCTGAAATTCTAAAAAAAACAACAAAAATGTCCACCTCCTCTAATATCATCAATTTTAACTTAATGTTTGACCTAGAATTAAAATGTAACATAAAACTGCTCAATACACAGGGAAGAGTAAGAAACACAAGAAGTAGTTGAGTTCAGCACACTTGATTTAGTTCATGAAAGATTAATACGTAAGAATTAAATTGTGGCACAATTGGTTTTGCTGATTTCGTTAATAAGATTGCCCAATAGATGAGTAGCAAACTATGTACTATACAAGCAAATCAAAAGTCATTCCATGCAAGATATACACCCCATTTATGTTACCTTATACTTAGTCACACGCGCGCGCGCGCACACACACACACACACACACACACACACACACACGCAAGGAAAAAGAAAAGCCCTTAATGCATTTTGAAAAATTGGTAATCACAGGGGGCACCTGGGTGGCTCTGTCGGTTGGTTAAACATCCAACCTTGACATGGTTCCTGAGTTCGATCCCGGCATCCGGCTTTCTGCTGTCAGCATGGAGCTTGAGATCTCTGTCCCGCTTGCTCTGTGCCCCTCCCCAACTCAAGTGTGCTCTCTCTCTCTCTCTCTCTCTCAAAAAAAAAAAAAAAAAAAAAAAAAAAAGACAAATTTGTAATAATAGACTATGTTCTGGTTTAACAATAAAGTAATAAATTTAGGAATAACTAACCCAAAGAATAAAATCAAGCTGTCATTGCAGACTATTTAGAAAATAGCAGTAAAAAAATGCCATCTATGGAAATACAAAAAAAGAGAAACCATACAAAACCTATGTGTGTAGACAAAATGTAATAAAAAGGAACTTAGTATCTGAAGTACTTTATTATTATATAAAAATAAAAGTGAATGAATTATTTAATTGAAAAAACTAAAAAATATCCACAAAATAAAATGTAGGAAAGGACAAAGAATAGTTTAAGAAATCTAAAAGAAGGTATATTAATGAATTACAAGAAATAGCAGAATTTGAAACTAAATCCAGAAACTTATTTCTTGAAGAAGGTAAGATTCAAAAATTTATTCTTTGAATAAATAAGATGCGGAACATTTATCTTATCAAAAAAAGTATGATAAAATAATGAGAAAACACATAAAATCAGGAACGACGAAAGGAAAACCTACATCAAATTGATATTTCAGGGGCTATCAATTGGAAGAATTGAATAAATTGTGTAAAATACAAGTTTACCAATAAAAAGACTGCTGTTGAGGTATCCCCCAAAAGATTCGTACTTCAGAAAGCTATTGTCAAATTCCTTTAGTAGTTAGGAAAAGAAGCCTAAGCTATTTTAACTGCTGGGGAATATAGATAAAAAATTATAGATAAAAACCAGTTTTATAAATCGATCTGATTAATAGCAGTAAAATGTAAAAAAATTATCTCAACATTAAAATAAATGCATTGAGGAAATCTTAATGTTCAACTGTAATAAACTAGTTTTAGGTATTGTTATATAATGTAGTTATGTAATTCTGAGGCGAAAGAATCAGACAATAGAGACTCCAGAAGTGTAAATATTGGAAACCATGAACCACATTATAATTATTTAAAGATGATAATTGTTGGAAATGGAAAGCAACTGAAGTATAATTAGAAACAATGAGCATTCAATAATTAGGCCATTTACCAAATAAATAATTGATAATATACATAATGCCAATTTTTAAAAAATTTACCGAAGACATGTAATAATTGAAAACTGCAGCCAAAAATATAAAATGGGTGGATGTAAATTCAACAAGATATGTACAGTGTTGGGTGAAGAACATTTTATTTATTTATTTATTTATTTATTTATTTATTTATTTTAATGTTTATTTTTTGAGAGAGAGTGGGGCAGGTACACAGGGCAGAGAGAGAGAGAGAGAGAGAGAGAGAGAGAGAGAGAGAGAATCCTAAGCAGGCTCTGTGCGGTAAGTTCAGAACTCAACGCAGGGCTTGATCTCACCAGTCATATCACGACCTGAGCAGAAACCAAGAATCGGACGCTTAGCCAACTGAGCCCCCCAGGAGCCCCAAGAACATTTTAAAGCTATAAAAAACAGACTGGAATGGAGTGTGTACCCTAACTATGCAGAATTGTCAGCGTAGAGGCTTTTTACAAAATGCTTGTGTGGAATACCTGCTCCAGTGTTTATTGGTTGGTTGACTGTGGACGAGTTACCACAAATTTCTGTGCCTCAGCTTCTCATCCACAAAACGATAATGATAAAAACATCCCTTTTGCAGTTATGATTGACAAAAGATAATGATATGATGTGCCTGAAAAATCATTTTACACACCCTACACATTTAATCACCACTGTTATTCTTTCTGCTATGGGTACACATGCCTCTGTTGCTGCTATATACGATAAAGTTTAAAATATTAAAGACAGGAATTTTCTAAAACCCTAGTCTGTGCTTTGAGAAATCAAGCAAAATCCTATTAGGATTAAAAAAAAAATCATGTGGTTTTAAAGTACCTTACAAAAAAAAAAAAAACACGTAAAACAAGTGAAGGACTATCAGGCAGAATTGAAGGAGGGGTTGTGCCCTGGCAGATACCAAGATTCATTATAAAGTTACACGATTCAAAATAGTATGATAATGGAAAGAATAGAGAGTCCAGAAATAAATATATCATGCATATATGGAATGTTAATACATGATAACAAAAGCATTGACATCTGTGGGAAAAATAGTCTTAAAAACCCAAGGTAAATATCCTCTTAGGCAATTATATATTGAACTTCAGCAAAAGAACTATCAAGATCAATAAAAATCTATTTCACTGGTAACTGAGGAAATGCAAATAAAATCTCCATTGTGTATTTCTATTCTGATGGGTCCTTAAAAAAATAGAGCACTACGGTTTCCGTACTTTTGAGGATTAGGTGAAATGTGTATTCCATAGCTTCCTTGACCCCAATGTTACATGGGATTAAATGTGGATTTGGTAAAGGATATAGGTCAGGGTCGGGGAGAGGGTCAAGGATGATGAAAGCGGCAGGGGGATTTTTGCATCAACACTTGTAAGAAAAAGGTTAATAGCACGCCAATTTGGCAGTTGACACATCAGGGTCAAAGGCCATGCTTTGCTTCTCGCCCGTTGTTAAATACTAAAGATATTATGAAAATGCAGTCTTGGCCAGGGTGTCAGGCCAGAGTGTAAGTCGGGGTATACAGCCTTTCTGCAGAGCACTTTTGTAATGTTGACCAAAACGTAAGAAGGGATACACTGTGCTGCAGAAGCTCTCTTCATAAAAATGTATTCAGGGGGCTCCTGGGTGGTGCAGTCAGTTAAGCGTCCGACTTCGGCCAGGTCACGATCTCGCGGTCCGTGAGTTCGAGCCCCGCGTCGGGCTCTGGGCTGATGGCTCGGAGCCTGGAGCCTGTTTCCGATTCTGTGTCTCCCTCTCTCTCTGCCCCTCCCCCGTTCATGCTCTGTCTCTCTCTGTCCCAAAAATAAATAAACGTTGAAAAAAAATAAAAAAAAAAAAGTATTCAGGGGTATACCCAACTAACTGCACAGGTATATATTCTTCTGAGCACTGTTCATAATAGCCGGCAGGGGGCAGGGGTGGTGGGAGACAAAAGGAAAGTAACCAAGATGTCTAAGAGTAAAGGATTGTTTAGATGACTCATCTAACATTTAACAATGGAATGCTACACAGCCATCACTGGGTGCTGTAGTTGTATATTTACTCAAGTGGAAAAATCTGCGCAGTGTATTGTAAAGTGTAAACAGTACTTATATATATATATATGGATATATGTGTATATGTCCTCAGAGAGAGCTGCCTCAAAGTACCTTTAAGAAAAATGTTAACCTCCCCTTGTGGCATTTTGGTTGGTTTAATCATTCCTTTTTAATACGCTGCTTTGTAAAGCTTCTTTAAGAGCGTGTGTTATAAATTTTACTTAATGACTGATATCTTGCCTAGTATTTTAATCAATTCTGTCAATCAGGTGATGTATTCAGAATCACATCACTGTGATGTGAGTAGCTCTTAGGCAATAGAAATTTTGATTAAAATCAAGGGAAGATCTGTCGCTTGCTTTTCAAACTCTGAATACCTAGAGGGAGGGAGGCTTTGCACAACCTGTTGACTCCAGGCCCCTTGATGAAGGAGAGTGCACAGGTGCTGGAGGTAAAGGTGAATTAACAACAGATGTACAGTCTCCCCAAGGTCTAGGAGCAGTAGCTGTGTGTATCCCACTTTTTGGTTTGCCAGACTTCTTCCATCCTGTCTGAACCTAACTCCCCACAATTTAGTTACCATCCAGTCTTTTCCCTGTAAGTGGAGACAGCACATCCAAGTTCTGTCTCTCCTTGCCTATGACACGAAGCAAAAGGGATATTGATAAATTAATCCAGCATTTATTGATTATTCCTCCTATGCCATACCGAGTGCCAGACTTTGGAAACTCAGTCTCAGAAAGGCAGATGTATCAGGAAATAGTTAAAATGCAGTTCATGGTGTTGTGATGGAAACATGTGCAGCTGGCATTTTTATGAAATGTCTAGAATAGGTGCAAGAGAAAATACATTAGTGATTGCCTAGGGTGGGGTAGAGGGGCAGTGGAATGCGGGGTCATTGCTAATGTATTTCTTTCTGGGGGGTCAGAGTCTTCTAAACTTTGATTGTATGTCTCTTTAAATGGGTGAATTTTACGGTATGTGAATTCTATTTAAATAAAGATGTTAGCAAAGCAGTCACATGAATAAGCCTTTTACTTATTCTTACTGTGGGAATAAGGTTTGGGCACCATTAGGAAAGGAAAATAGTGGAGGGTGTCAGCTGGGCTTCATATAAATCAGAATTTAGGCTGGTGAAGCGATCAGACAAGTGTGGGCCAGGTACGCATGGCTGAAAGTGAGCACTGTATATGGTTCGTTGTCACTGGTCTCTATTGAGTTGAGGGCTGGGGAGGAGAGAGGCTGTATCACAAAGGACCTTGGTCCTGTGGTGAGAAGTTGTAACCAAATTTCACTTAGGTTGTGTTCGTGAGGTCACCATCCACTTCTGGACCAACGAAGTCTTGTGTGTTTCTTTGATAGCGACATTTAAACTGAGCGTGTGTGAGATTTACCCAAGCAGCTTGCTTAAAATGCAGACATCTGAGATCCATACCCAGAGATTCTGATGCAGGGGGTTTTAAGGGGGGTGGGGAAAATATCAACTTTTTAAATAAGCATCCTTGATGAATCTGATGCAGGTGGTCTATGCGCCAGATTTGGAGAAACACTATTTAGAATATATTTATTCTTCTATCCCAAATGCTGAATGCCTGTATACAGTCACAGTTGTGAGCATTTAGGTGTTCAAGGTATGAGATCGTGAGCCAGTTTTCTGCCCTTTGCATTCGTATTAAATTGGAATTACATATTTTAACAGGAAAAAGGGTTCCCACTATATATTGTAATATATTACATTACATTATATTATATTGTATTATATTATATATGTAATATATTACTATATATTGTAATACATATTTGTAATGTATGGCATAAGTATGAAATGAGGATGGATGTCATTCCTCGATGGATGTCGAATGGGTCGATAGAAATGTTACCCCCAAAATGAAACTCTTACAGTCTGCAACTTGTATAAAATTATTTGAAGGTATAATTTTAGGGGACCACAATATGGCAAGATTTCTAAGGCTGGGGAGAATTTCATATAGGATTCAAATTCTGCACTTTTCTTCCTGCATGAGGACTTATATGGACCTATTTTTTTTAAAGTACATTAAGCATAATGCAATGAACATGCTTTAAAGCACGTTATTGCACTTCATTTTAGCCATGATCACATTCATTGTATTTCTTTTAAGAGGAAGATAAATATCAAGACTATAATTGCAAAGCTTTTTCTTCCCCCTGAGAGTGTTTGTTTTGAACTTCTATTGATCTGGAGTGATTGTGCAGAAAGATATACCATTGTCCATAGGAAATTAAGTCATGATACCTAGTTTTATTTATTTTTTTTTAATTTTTTTTTTCCAGCGTTTATTTTTATTTTTGGGACAGAGAGAGACAGAACATGAACGGGGGAGGAGCAGAGAGAGAGGGAGACACAGAATCAGAAACAGGCTCCAGGCTCTGAGCCATCAGCCCAGAGCCCGACGCGGGGCTCGAACTCAAGGACCGCGAGATCGTGACCTGGCTGAAGTTGGACGCTTAACCGACTGCGCTACCCAGGCGCCCCGATACCTAGTTTTAGAGATGCATACATATTCTACTTAGAGTTTCCTCCTCTCCAACTAGCTCCACATTTTTCTTTTCTCCCAAGTCTCTTCAAAACTCTACCTTCGGGAAATAATACCTCGTGATTGTGGCCTCAGTTAGCCAGTGAATCTAACTCATTTTCCTTAAATGGTATTTTCTTGTTATGGTCATTATTCTCAATTAATTTAAGTTTTTCCCCTTGACTGTGCTTTTCAAGTGGTACACATTATCAAGAAGGTGCCTAATTACTGGAAGGATTTGTTAGATGCAGGAACTACAGGCAACAGGACTCTAATAGTCCCAGGAAAAGTAAGTGATATGAAAAATTTAAATAAATTTACCTTGTGAAAAAATAGCATTCAAGCATGTCAATGTTTATTACTTAACATCCCACCATTACAAAGAGGCTCATTCTGAAAGCAGTGAGCCTCATTAGAAGAAAATATCCTTGAGAGAGACAGTGCTCATTCAGTTAAAGAATATGTTTTGTAGCCCTACTATGGGTCAACCACAGAGACTTCCATATATAGTTTTTATGACCTGTTACCATTTTGTACCATCCTTTTACTGTTACCTGCATCATTGTAGATAGTAAAAATTCAGACATGAAGAGTATTACGTTATCATTAAGGAGCCACAGTTAGTAAGCAGCCAAGATATGATTTAGACAACGTTCTGTTTAATTCTTAAACCCAAACTGTTTCTATACCGTGGTATGTGCGTGTTAGGAGCAAGGGTATTAATCATCTTCAACAAACCGATAGGCTCTGAGACTGGTTGAAAAGGTGAAATGTAGGAGACAGTGCACGTTGGTTTAAGGAATACCTGCAGCTGATAAGAGATGAATGAAAAGACTGAGGGCTTATTCAAATTTTCCTGACTCTTGGTAAAATTTCAGAACTGCAAGGGACTTAGAGACTGTTTAGCCCAGGCCTCCTTGCTTTCTAAATGAGAGCTGAGGTGCTCGATTTCAGAAGGTCAGAAGTGTCATTTATGGTTTCTACTTTCAGAGATACTGAGAAGATTGAGGTTGGAGAAAAGTCCTAGATCCAAAATTCTTTAGCAACACAAGTGAGGTCTCCCTGGGAGACAATAAGAATCAGATTGTAGGGGCACATGGGTGGCTCAGTAGGTTAAGCATCTGACTTCGGCTCAGGTCATGATCTGGCGGGTTTGTGAGATGGAGCCCCCTGTCGGGCTCTGTGCTGACAGCTCAGAGCCTGGAGCCTGCTTTGGATTCTGTGTCTCCCTCTCTCTCTGCCCTTTCCCCACTCACACTCTGTCTATCTCAAAAATAAATAAATATTAAAAAAAAAATTAGATTGTAAAGCCTGTTACAGAGAAAACACTTTTCAGGATAGTCTGAGTACCCTTTAGTAAAGGAAATCTGCCAATTTTGTATACTTTTAAAATTATAGCATAATTTTGTTTAAGCTAGGTTTCTCTGTGAAGAAGAAATCTTAAAGTTATAAGTTTTTTTTTGTCTTGTACAAATAGTGCACTAGATACATTTAAAAATATATTACAAAACATCATCCTTCAGAGGTGGGGGATGGTTGAGTAGGTGATGAGGAAGAAGGAAGGCACTTGTGATGAGCACCAGGCATTGTATGGAAGTGTGGAATCACTATATTGCACACCTGGCACTAATATTACGTTGTGTATTAACCAACCGGAATTAAAATAAAACCTTAAAAAATCCTTTGTGATAAGAAATAAACAATGAGATCATTAAGGAAAGAAGAGTTTTGAGTACGTGTTAATAGCATAAAACATGTAGCTTATTGATCTATTTGTTTTCAAAAGACAAGTTATAATTCAGTCAGTGGTTAGATGAATGACCCATCATACACGTAGAGCAAAAAGGTGACAAAATACATTTTGTCCCATGATTGTTTTGAATACCAGTTTATATTGAACATAAATCGAAGCACATGGCATAGAATCCTCAATAATTAACAAGGCAGTTAATAAATAAGGAAAATGATTTCTAAAAACAAGCAAACCAAAAACCCCAAACATTGTCCTTACACTTTTATGGCATGAAAAAAAAAAATAGGTGTTTTTCCTTGATAAGATATTTAATGAAGAATGAATTTCAGAGGTTTAGGAGGAAACCCTTTAGGTTGCAATTTTTGACAGTTTCAAAAGAGTTTATGTAAGAAATTTGGGTGATTTTAAATCTCTTGAACAGAACTCTGTGTGTGTGTGTGTGTGTGTGTGTATACATTTAAAAAATTAAAAACACTTCAAAATTGTTTTTAGAATAATGAAAGTTTTGCTTGTTCACTTATGCTCTCTATGTTATAGTATATGTTGTCCTTGTCTTTTTCTTTACTCACCGTTATTTAAAAAAAACAAAAATAACCTCTCTCTGTAACTCTGGAGGCCTCTTATCCAAAGTCATTTTCTACTGAGTTGAAAGTTTCTCATACTCAATAATCACTTCATCTGTATTATCTAGTAGTTCAATTATCACATTAAGGTGCTTTATTGTGGGCCATTCTCTTGCATACTTTGTCTGGTTGAAATCCAGCAAGGCCATGAATCACTTATTACTTAAAAACAGACGGACTCAGGGTGGATAAGGCAGGCGACCTGAAAGCCGGGCAGTCATATCAGTTCATTTAGAGAATGGGGATTGATGTAAACATTGATGTCACTTATCGGATTTCTTAGATGGTTTGACAAAGTGACTCTATTATCCCCTAATTCTACAATTCTCTTCTTAAAAAATGTGCCAATCAGAAGAATAAAGCATGGGACTGGTACCTCAGTATTGACTCCGTTTCACCTCTTATTTGTTTAGATGGGAGGACTCCATGTCTTTTAATAGCTGGAGGGCATCTCTTTAGTGTTTAATTATCTATGTTGGAGCTGGGAGTAGAAGCTATGGCATGTGCCAGTGTTTTTTAGTACTTACATTTCAGTTGGTGCTTTAAATGGATTTTCTTTGGGAGTGTTTATTCTTTTCTCCTCATCCTTTCTTTTTTGGCACTTAAATTCAGGCAGGGTATGGGGGACAATCCTCCTGTGCTTTACATCTATGAAGGATTATTGATTTGGAACACAGTACTATGATGGTTTATTTCTAATAAGGATTATCAGCAATCATGAAAGTTTTAGGACTTTAAAACACCTTCTTTTGGTCGAGTGAAATAGCCTGACGGCATTAAGTGTACTGAAAGACCACGTGATAAGGAATTTGCAGCATTACTTTAAGAACTTTGGCCTATATTAAAGAATTAATAAAAGAATAAAGCATACATTTATGAAGTGACACTAAAGGTCCAGCAAATATGGAAGCTCACATCAATATACAAAAACAGGTAGGAGTTTGTACTTTAACCAAAGAAGTTTTGAATTGACAGCATTTCCCCTGGAGAGATCTTTGCATCTTTGCTTGGCAAAATTTGTAAATGTATTATATGTGTGTGTGTATGTGTATACACCTGCATATATATTTATTTATACTTACATTTATGTATTTACATAATGATATTTAATATTTCACCCTGCAGATGTTTTCCCTGTAGTCTCCAGGGTTTGTGTGTGTGTGTGTGTGTGTGTGTGTGTGTGTGTGTGTATGTGTCTTTCAAAAGCATTTTGACAACAGCAAACAGCAGTTGTTGGCTTGTGATGCTGATAGTCTAAAATGTTCCCAAATCATTCATTCGTCTTTCATTCACCTCTTGCTAGTGTCTTCCAATATCTGCCTCACCCCATGTCAGTGAAGATAGAGGTTTCAGTGAAGATAGACGTAAGCAAAGTCTTAAAAGGGTTTATTCATAACTCTATCGGCATGACATATTGTGTCTTTCTAAGATAAAAATTCTGGACATGAAGAGTTTTATGTATAGTGATCAAACTCGATCATATTTTTTGAAGATAAAACACTTGGTAATGGATTAGTTTAACTTAAAATCATATTTTCCTCTGTGACTTACAATTTCTGTTCTGTTCAAAAGATTTAGCAAGAATTAGGAGTTCAGTAACTTATAACCGAAATAACTACTGATTAAGCAAGTAATGCCCAATCAGGTCATATAAAAATTTGGATTTTATCCACTTTCATTGTTATCTCTCATTACATTTTATTTGTATTTCTAGGAATATGCAAAACTGCCAATTTGGATTTCATCTTTTTATAACTTTAGCCCACTACCTGATAAAGTTTTTCATAAGTGAAATTGCTTCAAATCAAGCAATCAGAAATAAGAATTATTAGAAGGCCTATGATCCCAGAAGTAAAAATCAGCACCTCAAATCATTACAATTTGCCTATAAATATACTCACATAAGATTTCAATAAATTAGAGGCTGACATGAAGAAAACCCTTCTAAAGATTTTCCGTTACCAGAAAGTATAATTCACTTTAGAAGAATGCAAATAAATCACAAACTATATTATTCGTGTTTTTTTTTAAAGGTAGCCTGCTTTTGAATAAAGCATCCATCTACAAAGTCAATATTACCTAAAAAGGTATTATTCATTCCTTCCTTAATTCAGTGATATGGCAAATCTTCATTCAGTATTTTCTCTGTGCCAGCACATTTTTAGGCATGTAACAGTAAACCAGAGAGAAATTTACCTTATCTCATCAATTGTTATTTCTGGCTGTGGAGACTCTACACAAATAAGTAGGTAAAAAAGGAAAATGTACCTAGTAACAAGCACTGTGCAAGGTCTTGAATCAGGGCAAAGTAATCAGGTGACTGGTTGGCTGCTTTGCGTTGTTTCAAGAGAAAAAGTACCTGTTAAGGAGATAACAGTAAGTGGCAATTGGAAACATAAAAACTTGCCACTTACCCAGATTGGGAGGAAAGGGATCCAGGAAGAGCTTTTAAAGGGCCCTGCCGTGGTTATCAGGGGTGGGATGAATTATAAATTACTTTCAGTTTAGATCTGACATTAATGAGGATAAAAATAGTCAGAAGTCAGATAAGTGAATATGTAGCCCTGGATGGTAAATTCTTGAAACGGTTAACACCATTTCCCACTCTGTTTCCCCATTGAAGACACTGCTAATCAATCATAGAACTACTGTCATGCAAGGTCTGCTACATCTTCTGAATCCTTTTCAACAACACAGCATTCAAAGTGTCAGAACTAGCTCACGAGATGAAGCAAATTCCTCATTCTTGCTCTTCTGCTCTGAATAAAGTTGTGGCTCAAACCTTTTCTTTTGTAAGCCCACCTTCCACAATCTTTCTGTGAACCTCTAGGATATTATTATTATTATTTTTTTTAAACATTTTTTTTTCAACATTTATTTATTTTTTGGGACAGAGAGAGACAGAGCATGAACGGGGGAGGGGCAGAGAGAGAGGGAGACACAGAATCGGAAACAGGCTCCAGGCTCCGAGCCATCAGCCCAGAGCCCGACGCGGGGCTCGAACTCACGGACCGCGAGATCGTGACCTGGCTGAAGTCGGATGCTTAACCGACTGCGCCACCCAGGCACCCCTATTATTTTTTTTTTCAATTTTTAGTGTATAATGGCTCACAGTTTTTGGTTTACAATAGAAACACCGAGAGAGTTATTTAAAAAACTTCAGTGTCCCAGTCTGGACCATTTAAATCAGGATCTGTAGGTGCAGAGCTCAGGCATGGATATTCCGAAAGTTTCCAAGATGAATCTTAACATGTAGCCTGGAATGAGAACTAGTGCCCTGTTCTGTCTCGTGATGTTTCTTATTGACTGTTAAATTATTATGTTATTAAGATAACAAAAAGCAAACAAAAAAACAAGCAAAAGCCTTCAAATGGCTATAGAATGGCCAACCACCAATGTTTGTTTATTGTTTTTTGTTTTTTTGGGTTTTTTTGGTAGCGTTCTGAAATGCTTATGCTGGCCTAATGTCCTTTTTTTCCCCCTCTCTAAACACTTCCCAACTTTTCAAACTTAAATAAAGACTAGCACTTTCCAGTGGAAATATAGTGTGAGCCACATATGTAATTTGAGATTTGTCTAGTAAGGACATTAAAACAGTGTTAAGAAAAGATTAAATTAGCTTAATAATTTATTTAATGCATAAATCCAAAATATTGTCATTTCAATATAATAAGTGGGATATTTTACGGACTTCTTCTTCATAACATGTCTTCAAAATCTGGTGCATATTTTCCAATTCCAGTACTTGTGTATTTCAAGCGCTCAATAGCCACATCAGGCTGGTGGCTACCACATTGGAGAGTGCAGTGTAGACTCTCTCGTGTATTTTGATCTTGATCTCTGCTAATCTGCTACTGGAGCACGTTAAAATAGGAGTGATTTGGAGTCATTCTAGACTCGATTTGCTCCACAATAACTTATTTATGTAATGGTCAGAATTTTGTCTGATTTGGAAATATATCTTGTTCAGACAGGGTGTTGAGCCACTACACAGAATCAGTCCAGATAGAAGATCACCAGTTCTTACAAGCAGTTATGTGAAAGTAAGACAGACACACACACACACACACACACACACACACACAGGCACACAAACGCACACAAATATTTGTTAGTTGCAAATCAGTACATTACTCAGATTTATGGATAGAGAAAACCAACTCAAGCAAACCTCAGAGATCTCAGTCGGCTCAGGGTATAATTCTTTTTTTTTTTTTTTTTTTTAACATTCATTTTTGAGAGTGAGAGAGACAGAGCATGAGCCGGGGAGGAGCAAAGAGAGAGGGAGACACAGAATCCGAAGCAGGCTTAGGGCTCTGAGCTGTCATCACAGAGCCCCGACGCGGGGCTTGAACTCACAGAAGGTGAGATCATGACCTGAGCTGAAGTCTGACGCTTAACCCACTGAGCCACCCAGGCGCCCCTCAGGGTATAATTTTTAAAGGGCTGAAAAATTGATTACCTCCTGATATTTTGAAGACTTTGGCAAAGTGGGTGTTCTCTGAAAATGTTGCATCTTATTACACCCTTTGAAAACTCTCAGTGCACTCTGTATATATGTTTGCCAAATTGGCAGAACCTTAGTCCCTCGGTGTACTTTTTAAATTTCTAAGTCCTAACACCTTATCCGGACTAGTTGCAGTCAAATATAAAATAAGAAAAAATAACCAATGAAGTCCCTTTATCTTTGGACTTTACTATTTGAATAAAGCAAGAAAAATGTTCAATTTTATGAGACAGTCATACATTAGGCTCTTTTTTTTCATTTCTTCATGTAGTATTAAAATAGTGGCTATAATATAAACATATTGATGTGTAATTTTAGATAGAACAGAGCTGATCAGTTATAAATTAAGAAGAAAAGGGTTTATGTATATATGAACTTAATTTGTATTTCCAAATAATTAGGTAATTTCTTCCTCAATGCTTTCTATTAAGTCTCAATATTTTATTTAAAAAATCATCTGACATATATTTTGAGGCTTAATACTAATAGCAAGGGATCGGGGTACATCTCAGTTTAGTAGAAACAAAATATTCGTGTGCTGATTGGTCTATTTCTTCACATTTCTTTAGCTACTAGAAAACAGTTGTATTTCCTTTACCATAGCAAGTAATATACAGTCATTGATGGTAAGGCACTGCATTTGGAGGTAATGGGTCAATGTGGTAGACTTTTCTAAGTGACTGAGTTACGTCTAGGGGAAATATAATAGAAAATAAAAAAAAAAAAAACACCAGTTCTGTATATTATGCTGGTATGTTAACTGAAAATTAAATAACTGAAATTTAAGTAAATATTAAAAAATATGTTTATAAACCACCTAGAAAAAAAAAGGAAAAGAAAAATAAACCAGATCATTCAAGATTCAATATATATCATATCAACCACATACAGAAGAAAATACAAGTATTCTGATCCAAGAAACAATATGTGTCTGCTAGAAATAGACATAAATGTACAAACCTTTCTGTTTGAAAAAAAAGTGCATTTAGACTCACTTCAGTCACTGTTTCTAAGTCTAGATCTTTAATTTTTAACCATAATAGTAAAATGATAGTAAAAAGACATTTTAATGATAAGTTAATTGTAACCGATTTTTAAATTTAATATTATAATAAAATTTGAAATATCACACTTGGCCTTAGAAATGCTCTGGGGGACTACAGTTTTCAGAATACGAAGATCAAAACTTTATTCCTTTTACCTGCATTTTCCTAGAGGGAAATCATTGCTAATTCTGGTAACTGCTCACTAAGGCAAAAAGAAACACATTAAAAATAAATGGGTACTTCTGAAAATTCTAAAACAGTGTAGTTTGTTGGAACAAACACAGGGAGACAGCTAATACTAATTATGAACTAGATAAATTTGTTTAATATTCAATTTAATCTATAATACACCAAACAATTGCAAATAGATTCCATCTTGTCTCTTCAGAATGTTAGAAGAAGGTGTCCTGTCTGTTTTTCAAAGCTATGTTCTTCTGCCTTTGGGACTAAATCATAAAGTTCAACCACACAGCTTTGTTTCCCAAAGGACACAGCAGGCATTGATACTGTACTCCAGCTGTAATTCTATAGTGACACCAGATTGGCGACTGACAGAAATCTCTTGGGCGAAAGTGACAAAGCTGTAATATTTCACAATGGACTGACTGATGTCTTTGGAAGGTCTGTTTGATTTCAAAGGACATTTTATATATTTCTGTGAAGATGAAAGTGTATTAGACTTTTGTGATGAAAACCCATCTGACTGCATAATAAGCATTGCGATAAATAAAATTATGGTGTTTCTTTCCTGGGCTATGTATTGCTTGAAGCTGATTAAGAACATTTCAAAGTGTAGATCAAGTGCTATTTATTCTTAGTACAAAGTGGATATGAGGTTATCTTTATTTCTATCTGATTAATAGAGAATAAATTATTTAGAAAATAGAATGTGTCGCCTATTCCTGTGAAGAGTAAAGAGAGTATGTATTTTTATGAGATGATAGATTTATTATTTATAGTTAAAATAATAAATATTTAAGTAGATTATCACATAAAGTATTTTGTTTATATCCAGGTTTGAAACCAAGCACGTGACATCATTTTATTTTATTTTTTCCTGCTGAGCTCTGTTAGTTTTGCTTTTCCAAGGAGGATAGCCCGAATTCTTGAAACTAGTAAACTAGGCATTTGTGCCAAGAGCTGCATAAATCTAATCTGTATTAACCTAGTTAATTTTTACAATTTTTATAAATTTGAAGCTCCAAATATATACTTTAATGTCCTTCTGTGGTACTTAACGTCTGTAAGATACGTGTAATTTTAAAACTATCACATCCAGGGGCGCCTGGGTGGCGCAGTCGGTTGAGCGTCCGAATTCAGCCAGGTCACGATCTCGCGGTCCGGGAGTTCGAGCCCCGCGTCGGGCTCTGGGCTGATGGCTCGGAGCCTGGAGCCTGTTTCCGATGCTGTGTCTCCCTCTCTCTCTGCCCCTCCCCCGTTCATGCTCTGTTTCTCTCTGTCCCAAAAATAAATAAAAAACGTTGAAAAAAAATTAAAAAAAAAAAAAACTATCACATCCATACGTGTTTATATCATATGTATTTTAAAAAGAAACACAAGAAATAATTTATATTTTCACTCCAGTATCCTTCATTCAAATTTTTAACGGGGTGAATAACATTCAATGTGTAATTTTGAAATTGAATTGCTTATTAGAGCTTACCTAAAGACTCACTATGAAACAATATGCAAATAATATTAACATGAGTTCTGTTTACATTTGAAATGTGTATATTGTAGATAGTTTAATATTTTAACTGGTTGCAGAATTTTAAAATAGCAAAGTATGAATCTTTGCTAATTAGTAGAATAAAATAAATGTTTTATGCCTTTATTTCTTATATGAAATTAAGAGTCAACACATTCAAATTTGTGTGGGCTTTTAATGATCAACTTCATCATGCTATATTTATTTTTAAATTGTTTTAAGTAGAGTTCGTATTTTTTTAGAATCAGAAATATCTCTCTCCTTCCTTTGGATGTCCACTGGATTCCCTCCTAGTGATGGCATCTTAATGGCTGTCCTGATAAATGAATTGGTATTGTCCAGAGAGTTACAGATAGAATTGCTTAGCACACAGATTTCACTGAAAGATGTAAACAATATAGTGTGAAATGGGTTTGACTCAGCAGTTTTATTTAAGATCGGAAATGAGGCTTATAGATGTATCAAAGATGATTTTTAAAGATGTATCAAAACATTTGAATTTATACATTAGAATCTAGTATGCCATTGCCAACTTTTATTACAAGTAAGTGTTCATTAATGCAGAAGTTCTCAGCAGAGGCTAGTTCTGCACAACCTGGCAGACATTTGGACACATGGGTGGGTTTTTTCAGTTGTAGCAATAACCAGAGAACACTTGTGACATTAGATTAAAAGGAGCAAGGATTCTGGTCATCATACAGAGCTCAGGATGACTTGTGCTGTATCAGTTTTCTATTGCTGCTGTAACAAATTACACAAGCTTAGTGGCCTGAAACAACACAAGTCTGATATCCTACAGTTAAGTAGAAGCCCAGGAGTAGCCTCATCAGTCTAAAATTAAATGTTGGCAGGGCTACATTGCTTTCTAGAGACTCCAGGGGAGAATCTATTTTCCTTACCTTTTCTAGCTTCCAGAAGACATCCACATTCCTTGCTAGAGGCCACCATCTTCCATTTTCTCTTTGTTGTTGTTTATTTATTTATTTTGTGAGAGACAAAGACAGAGACAGAGAGAGGCGGGGGGGGGGCAGAGAGAGAGAGGAAGAGAGAGAATCCCACGTTGGCTTCACACTGTCAATGCAGAGCCTGACGCGGGGCTTGAACCCACAAACCATGAGACCATGGTCTGAGCCAAAATGAAGAGTCAGACGCTTAACCAACTGAGCCCCCCAGGTGGGCCAACCCATCTTCCACTTTCAAGCCAGTGACACTGTATCTTCCTGACCATTCTTCTGTAGTCATGTCCCCCTCTGTTACCTTTGGGAAAAACCCTTTACTTTTAAGGACGCTTGTGTTTAGAATCTGCCCACCTGGTTAGTCCAGGTCAATTTCCCTATCTCAAGATCCTTAAACATTTTCACATTTGCAAAGTCTGTTTTGCCATGTGAGGTAGCATATTCACATGTTTCAGGGATTATTAGGACTTTTTGGCAAGGGGTGTGGATGGGGAGTGGAAGTTTGGATTCTTTTTTCTATTACATGTACCATGAAAAGTTTTTCTCAATCAGTAGTTTGCCCATTGAAGAACACTGCATTGGAAGGCAGTTCATAAGTACCCCCAAATAAGCTGACAGTTTTTTGTTGCTTGAATTTGATCGTATTTAAATACTCGGGATTTGCCCCACTGATTTCATATACTTGTTTGGTAGCTTCTACTTAAAAGAAGCTAAGGTGGTATCATTGAATGAAGAGTTTGGATGACATCCACAATAGGTCTAAGAATCAGCACTGAGGTATATAGATCTATGTGTCTACATAGATCCATTAATGGATTTCTTCAAGTCTTAAATCCCTGAAAAGATCCCCCATGGCCATTGCCTATATTCCACAGATGCTGTCCCCCTCCTGTGAAACTCATGTTCTGTGAATTCCTGATATTTCTCTTTTAAATGTGTGGAAGGGACCAGAGTGGTGATAAGGGTAGAACAGGAGGGGATACAGATCTGAGACAGAGGTCCTTTATCACTTAATTCCTAGGTGAGGAATTTGAATTCAGTTTATGATAGATATTTTTTAAAGCAATCATCTGCATTTCAAGTTAAACTCTTTGTGATTATCTTAGGATTTTGAAGATTTATTTTTAAATAGAAAAAAATGTATGCATCGTAAAATAAATTCTGCCTTTCCGTCTGTTGAGAATTCTAAGACTTGGGATTCCAAATATTTTTTAAATGTTTATTTATTTTTTGAGACAGAGAGAGAGAGAGAGAGAGAGAGAGAGACAGAGAGAGACAGAGAGAAAAGGAGAGAGAGAGAAAAGGAGAGAGAGAGCAAAGTGGGAGGTGCAGAGAGAGAGGGGGCAGAGGCTACGAAGTGGGTTCTGTGCTGACGGCAGAGAGCCTGATGTGGGGCTTGAACTCACAGACTGTGAGATCATGAGCTGAGCCGAAGCTGGATGCTTGATCAACTGAGCCACTCAGGCACCCCATCCATTTTTTTTAATTAGCAATGGATAAAGAAAAAATATTAATGAAAGCAGTGTATATAGTTAGATTTTTTATTGTACAAAAATCATTTATTTACAGTGAATGATATGATAATTTGTATGTAAATATATAAAATAAACATATAATAAATATTCTTTATACTATGTGTATATATAATAGTAATGAAATTTAAGATTTGTTTAACAATTCACTATTTTCAAAGATACTTTATTTTAGTTATTTTGGTGGGGGGGTTCTAAGTACTCAAAGATATTTTAAATGAGTTGTCTCCTATAAGACTTACACCACCACCATATTATAGCTACCAATATTTCTGTTTTACAGGTAAGGGAACTCCTCTCAGGTAGCTGTACTAGAACGGGGCCGTTGTGGAACTCTTTATTTATAACTTTGGAGTGCTCACTAGATAATGTTAGTGGTCCTTGCTTAGTAATGATGTGAAAATAATTTTGAGTTAACTCGTTTGAGTTATTGTATGTGCTTATAATGATATTTTTGCTCCTTAGGTATATCCTTAGGCAATCAGTGGTTTGATTTAGTGAGTGAATGATTCAGTGGGCCAAATCTTTAGGCTTAATATTTTTTACATATAAAAAATATAATGCATAAACTGGTTCCTGGGTTGTACTGCTATGGAAAATCAGACCTAACTATATGAATTCTATGGGAATTGCATTGCCTTGATTGGCTTTTTAGCTGATGACCATAAGGAAGAGGAAGAAATAAGATTCTCCTTGGAGATTCCCTGTGTCCCAGTATTCTCTCTTTCTCCTATTTGCATTTTAAAAAAAAACATTTTCTATACTTTAGGCACTTACTAGATTATTTTAATACTTCACACTAATGAGTTGAGAAAAAAAAAACTTTAAATTTTACTAATGTAATAATTGATTATTCAGTATAACTAAAATGCAGTTATAATTGAAGCTTTGAAACCATCAAGAATTTTAAAATGCAAATATGGTGAAATGGTTTCCCCTTATCTGCATATTCAGGGACCATTAGCTTTCTGTCCACAATGTTTTTAACTTGTCATTATTAGTTGAAAACATGTTAGCTGGGAAAAATCAGTTCAATGAATGGAATGAAATAAAAATAATTAAGTTTAAACGTTTTGTTTGTTTTGTTTTGGTACAACTTTTTAAAAAACTTTTTTAGTTCTCTCTTTTTTTTTTTTTGGCCCCATCAACTTTTTCTCATACCCTTTTTTAGTATAAAACCATTGGAAAAATTATGAGGAAATGACTAGTTCATAACACTAGTTACTTAAAAGAGAATAAAACAAACTTTCTATATATACATTATATATTAATATATAAGCTATATTTTGATGTTTTTCTTCTTCTGCTTTGTTTCAAATGTTTATAGGTGTATTTTTGCTTAATTTTTTTCAGCATATCTGAGAGCATATCCCCATGTGTTTCTCTACTTATTAGAGGAAGTGAATATTATATAATGTTTTTGAAGACCAGTAATATCATATTCTTTGTGTTACTTGATTTTATTAGATTATTAATCAAAAACGTATTTTTGAAAATCATGTTCATGCCAAAGAATGCTGCAGGAATTATTTCAGTTTATTTAATACATTCAATTAAATCTAGAGAGATAACACTATTGATAGTCATAAAGTCATGAAATAAAAGGACAGTTAATTAACGTTAATAAAAGACTATATAGGACAAATAATATCTCCTTTTAGGCAATCCTGTTTATGGTACATTTCAAATACAGCTTTATATAATCTTCCATTTAATCCAAACAACATAGTTATATTGTCAGTCACTATTTTTTAAAATGGTGGTGACTAGCCTTTGGTAGGAACTTGAATATCCGTACTGCATTGGAATGACCCATAAAGGGAGGGAAAATGTAATTCAGATCAGTATAATTTTTATTGTAATTAATCAAAGACTAATAATTAGCAAATCAAATACTTCTAATATGTTTCATTGTTCAGAAAGAAAGTTGCCATCTCAGTATTTCTTAACATGTACGGTAATTACAGTAAATAGTTACAGCACTCTTGATGTGTGCTTGGCTCATTTTTAATCCTAGAAATTCCAATGGATTTATCATTTATATAACCAGCTTATGAATGTAAGTGGTGACTTGGAAGATGACATTTGGAAAAATAGACTCCTCTCCCTGCCCCATGAGGCTCACTGAGCATGAAACAACCATAGACATCATGGTGGCCTCGTATTACCAAGTAACTGGAGTGAAGTTGATATACCAGCAGTGGCTAGAGTTGGGTTCTGGCTCATAAAACAGACCTTTTCATTCTCTGCTGTGTTCTGGTTCAGGAAAACTACCATATGTAAAGAACTATGTACATAAATCATGGAATATGATTCCTCATCGCTTTTGGATAACTCCTTTATGAAACCCAGATGGCAAAAGATGAGGGCAATATTCTTAGTATTTACAACAAGATTATTTTCATTGTAGTTTGCAATATGCAATTATTTATTTTAAATCAGGTATTTACAGACATCATTTCAACCAGCTAATCTTTGATGTCCTATGCTACATATTGCAAACCAAGCTTAAAACTTGTATAGAGCTTTAGGCTGCTGTAAGAATATACATTAAATATACATTTTTATTTTTATAATGACTTAAAACACATTGTAGACCTCATTTCCTTGACTGGTTGATTATGTATTTAGTTACCTAACAAATACCTCCTGAGAGCCAAACATGTAAAAGGCATGATATTATTCAGTATTTGTAATCCAACTTCCAATTAGATAGAGCAGATAAAAATGCATTGTGTTATTTACATACATAAAGGTTTACATCTTCTAAAATAAGTTTCTTTCAGGCACAGTAGAAAGGACAGAAGAAGTTAGGAGGTGAATCAAAAGGAATATGCATGCTTCTGCTTATTGGCCTAAATTTCAGCTTCTGAAGGCTTTCCATACGTGGGACGAAGTGGCAGGGAAGCTACAGATAATGTGTATTCCCATTTCAGGACTCCACTTTCCACTGACTTTCATTTTCCTCCTATTATAGGTCAAAACGCAAGTTGCTTAGTGAGCGCAAGAGAAGTGAACTGATCTTTGATCACAGGGGCGGTGCCTACACTGCCCTTAAAAATCTTTTTGAGCATTTTGTCCTTCATCTTTTGACTTTCTGGGGATTAGAGCAGAGTTAGAGGCACACTGACTTTCAGGGAGTCTCTGAGTAGGTGGGGAATTGTCACATCCAGCGACTTCGGGGGATCCCGCCCGTAGAATACCGATACGTGCTATTGATTTCGGCAAGTGAGATATGAAGATGAATTTGTCTTAATTGATGTTTAATGATTTTTTGCAAAGTGAGCTTTTCTAAGCTATTGAAAGACTTTCCTTTCCTTCACAGTGACATTCCTTTAGTGGTAAATCTGATGGAGAGGCTCAGTGTTAAACATGAACGTGGATTTTATTTCCTACTTCCCTGAGAATAGTTTATCAGAAAAGTGCCTTGACCTATACAGTACTATGTGCTTCCTCTCACTGAAATAATTTATTTTGCCCTTGGGCCTCAACACTTTAACATTATCCTACTGATTTCATTATCCATTATTTGGAACCACCTGGATGGTGGACACTTGTAATAATTTTATTCAGTTAATGGGGTTAATTAAGAAATCTTTAAAATGGTAGAAATATATTATCTTTTAAATGTTTGTGAAAATAAATTTTGTATTTTTCCTCTTCACTTAACTAAAATACTTAACGTGCATTGTTAGTTAGTCCCAGACTTAAATATAGTCCCAGAGTTTTGTGGAGGGATTTTCCTGAAGCATTTTATTTATTTTTTTCTGGTTGTATAAGAATTGCTTTTCCATTTGAAAATACCTTTGAAACTTCAGAAAAATTACAAGGAAAAAGAGAGAAATGCCAAGTATAATTCTGTCATGAAGAGATAACATGTCATTTTTATCAAGGTAAACTTTTTATTTACTTTGTTAGCATAAATGTATAACCCAGAAGGATTATACACTTCAATAAGTATTATACTCATTCTAATAAGTATGCTCAATAAGGATTATACCTATACAATGATACTTACACAATAAGTAATTATTAAATATGTATTTTGTACCTTACATAGTGTTTACTACTCTAAAAATAAAAGCAAGTTGTCCGATAAGATGGGGACTTCACAGTCACAAACTGCGAGTTAAGAAAGAAAAGACAAAAGAGATACAGAACAATGGAGTAATTAAGCAACAATATAATTGGATCATGTATATGAAATGGAAGTTCATAGAAGTCCCAACTGAATTGATGTAATTTAAGATTATTTTAATGATACTTTAATGGCACTTTACCAAAAGAACTATTTATTATGGTTGCTTTTAAGAACAGTGCTACATAGGTAGGGTCTATAGGCTCAGCTCCACTTTCTTGTCAGCAAAAACATAGCTGTTGTCAGGGAAATTAAAAAAATTTTTTTTTCAATGTTTATTTACTTTTGAGAGACAGAGACGGAGCATGAGCAGGGGAGGGGCAGAGAAAGAGGGAGACACAGATTCCGAAGCAGGCTCCAGGCTCTGAGCTGTCAGCACAGAGCCGGAACCCATGAACCATGAGATCATGACCTGAGCCGAAGTCAGCCGGCCAGCTGCTTAACCCACTGAGCCACCCAGAGAAATCTAAAGGGACATTTTCAAAGTTTCTCAGTGAGGGGCTTGGAAGAGAGTGTCTCCTTTAATTTCTTTTGTCTGCTTAATCATGATGGTTACCGCAGTTATAGGATCATAGTGTTAGAAGTGTTTGTGATTATTCCAAACCCTCAACTTCAGAAAGGAGCCAGAGGAGGCTCAGAAATGTTACCCCATTTCATCTTATATTTGCAGAAATATGGTCTTGTAATATGACTGTGATCTTTGACATTGTAAACTCCCTGAGGACAGGGACTTTTCTGGCTTGTTCAGTATATTACTGGCCAAAATAGTACCTGCTATGTGCTCAACCAAGCAAATGAATATAAAGCCTGTATCCACTGGCTTAATGTTCTGATATCTTTATGTATTTATTAATTTACGTGGCATACACTTTTAGAAGGCCTAATCATCGCTAAGTACCCTGTTGCTTCTGGAATTGTAAGAATAAAACACACATTCTTTACTTTTGTATAACCCAGAGCCATCTGATTTGCAAAGAGATTTGGTCCAAAAATCTTGCAGATTCCATGCATATAGCAAGGATCTAAGTTGTCTTGTTGGTATCTGTCTTTAGTATGTGTTCATCCTGGGAGAATCCATTGCTCTTGACTTCAAGAATAACTTCAAGTTATTCTTTCTCCGTTGAAAATATCTCTTACAAATTATTTTGGTTATAGTATCTTTCATAGACAAGATAGGACATAAAAATGGAAAGCCTCCTGCACTTCACCTTTTGTAAAACAGAAAATCCTTAATTTTTAGGTTTTGTTTCACTTCCTCGTGATAGCTAAAGATGTGTCTTTGGTATTAAGGGTGAGGAACAAAGAGATTCTGTCTCCTCAGACCTTCTGGGTTTCCCAGATGTTTCAGCATTACTGTTGAATGTCCACTGTGTACTGATCTCCCTGAGTAATGCAGCCGTCTACAAATAATCAGAATAGTTGTGGCAGTCTCCATTCAAGAGCAGAGACTTGTTCTTTCTTAAAGCCCCTAACTTACCTTTTCTTTTTTTTCCCATATTTTCCTCAATCTGTTTTGTTCCTTTGTTGGTTTTTCATCAAAAAGTATCATTTCTGAGTTTTCTGAAACAGTGTAGACCTTATGGTATGTCTGTACTCCAGTTCTAATGGTGGTATTCTGTAGTGAATGATTCATAAAGTCATTCGGTATGATGGAAATGCTAGCATAATATATATACATTGCACTTCCACCATCTATGTATAGTGAAAAGTGATATTCTAGTATTAAAAATACGGGAGTCACAAAATGTCCCCCCGTAAACTGTCTAATCTTACATGTCACATTTCCAAAATAATTTATGAGGACTTGCTGTATTAAGACTTCAAGAGGACTGTAAACTGGTACCTTAGGGCTTAATTCTGAATGAACCGTGAGAGTGAAAACCATTTTGTACTGTGTGGTCCTGGATACGAGTCCATCCTTTCCATTCTTGGTTGCTTCATGGACGATACTACGGCCTGCAGCTGTATTGAGAGGTGCCTAGTCATCACCTACACCAGCCGTGGCGCCAGCTTACTCACCAAGCTCTCCTCCTATGAGGAAGAAGAGGGTCAAGAGCATCAGAACATTTCAAGAACCTAATATTTTTTTTTCTTTTCCTTCAGAGATGTTAAGCTCTCCAAGAGATTGCAGGACCCATAGAAAATAGAATATGAAACCTCAAAAAACAAATTTATGAGGAAACTAATATTCCCAGAACTCAGCTCTGTAATGTAATTCTGAGAATCCACTAATGCTATGCCTTGTCTATGAGTAACACATTCCTGCCTTATTCCTTTCTACTCTCCTCATCTTTTTCCCTAGAGGAATATTCTCAGATAACTGCCAGACTGGAAAGTATATTCAGAGAAAAAGCTCATCCTGAGATATGGATGTCTGATCATAGGATACTTCTATTTGTATTTTCACTTAATTAGATAACATGTAGAAAATAATTACCGTGGTAGTTTTAGGACTTGGACGCTCATTATGGTAGATTTTGGGGGGAGAATGACCTTCTGGATCTTTCTACCACAAACAGAATATGCAAAGTCATTAGAAGCCCTATCTCATGTGTTCAGTTAACTTTGGTTTTGCATAAATGTAATAACAAACATTTTTATCAAAATGCTTTGTTATCCTTGATTTTTCCCCAACATTATAAATAGGATATCTACTCATTTTCTAAGCTATTTAGGTCAGCGTTACCAGAGGCAATGGAATAGATTATCAGTTTTCAAGTACAAAACAATTTAAAAGCCCAATTTCTCTATGCTGCTTTACATAGATGGTAAAATGAAATAAATGTTTTCTCACTGTTGCTAGAATCACACGTTTACTGACACTTTATTCTTATATTAGTTGACATTAATCAATTATTCCACAAAATATCTTAAAGGTTATACTAATTGACCTTTGCAGACACTGTGTGTTCGTGCAACTTAATTTATATTTCATAATGTCTGACTGGAGAACTTAGTGTATTAACACTCAAGTATTGAGATCGGATCATATACATATAAAGTTACTTTATATTATGTATGCTTTTAAATGTTCGCAAATAGGGTCAAGGCTTTTGTGCTCTTTTTCTTCTGTCTTCTTTATACATATGGCAGAAAAAGTGCAAGGGTCTGGTATCTTAGATCCTATTGATTATGCAGATTGTATTGATTAGTCTTTTAATCATTTATACTTTTTAAATGCCTCAGCATTCAGAAGAAAACGCCAGCTGTAGGTTTTAATATTCTGTCATACCAGTCACAGGAGGAATTTAGTAGAAAATATTTGGCTATGTGTTTATGACAGAAGTGAGCCCAAAAGTCATTCATTTTTCTAATGTGCCTCCAAATGCCAACATCTGCCCAGGAATAAAAGAAAAAGACATTTTCCCAATGTTTGCGTTATTTCTAAAAATATATATATATACCCTATTTGAATTATTTTAAATTCGGTATAGTGGCTTCTCCACAAAGATGTAATATTATACATACAACATCTAAATAAAAACAAATGTCAAATGTCATTTATTGACGTACCAAAGTTAATGTTATATGATTAATTACTAACAGATTCTTCACATATGCCTGTAAATTGTGCTCAAGGCTTACGTGCCTAGCTCAAAGGTAAGCTGTCTTTGAAAAATAAAATATCCACTTGAATATTTTTATAAGAGGTTATGACATATTTTGGTCCTGCAAACAGTTCAGATTTTAGTGTGGGCATTGTTACCTCAATCTAGATGAATTTGTAAACTAATGGCTGACTTATACAGATTTTTTAAGTCAAAAATGGTTTCCAGATTTGTAAGGATAATAATTATAAGCATAATACATTACATGTGTAATTCAGTATATGAAGATATATTCCCTTATTCCTAGGAAAAAATCCCCCTATTGGGAGTACAGGTACCTCCATAGCCCCTATATAACAAACATACATTTTTTTTTTTTAATTTAAATTTTACTTAGCTAACATACAGTGCAATACTGGTTTCAGGAGTAGAATTTAGTGATTCATCACTTCCGTGCAACACCCTGTGCTCATCACAAGTGCCCTCCTTGGTACCCATCACCCATCTAGCCCATCCCTCCTGCCCTCCTCCCTCCATAAACCCTCAGTTGGTTCTCTATTATTAAAAGTCTCATGTGGTTTGTTTGCCTCTCTTCTCTTCCCCCCCCTTGCTATATGAACATGCAGTTTTAAAATTACACATTGTAATATAAGATTTTAGCATAAATCAAATAATCTTAAATTCTGAAAAGAAAAAGTAATCCATGAAATGACTACATGTGTTAGTACAGTTTAGTTAGTACAGTTAGTTATTTATGCAAACTAACAGATGATGTGAAAATTTCTACCTTTCAACTTGTAGATATATGCCCTTGAAACGTATTGGGCATGAGAGTGACCTGGTAGAACTTCATAGAAATGTGAATTCTTAGGATGCCTCACCCTTCATAGATTCTAATTCACTAGTATGAGAAATGGCTCAACAAATCTTTGTTTTGTTTTGTTTTGTTTTTTTTTTTAAATTTTTTTTTCAACGTTTATTTATTTTTGGGACGGAGAGAGACAGAGCATGAACGGGGGAGGGGCAGAGAGAGAGGGAGACACAGAATCGGAAACAGGCTCCAGGCTCTGAGCCATCAGCCCAGAGCCCGACGCGGGGCTCGAACTCACAGACCGCGAGATCGTGACCTGGCTGAAGTCGGACGCTTAACCGACTGCGCCACCCAGGCGCCCCAACAAATCTTTGTTTTTAATCAACAAGTCGTATAAGAAATAGACCACTTTGAAACATGCTAGTACATGAATAATGCCCTCTTTTCCCCCTCATATATGTGACTTTTATTTTTTTACTTTTAAAGTCAAATATATGTCTAAGTATTGATGCGACATTTATTTTAGAAATTGACCTCTATCAGCGATACTGAACGGGGTTTTTGTTTGTTGTTTTTGCTTTTTGATGACTCCTTATAAATATTTGGCAAAGATTACCAACATTTTCAAGAGCAACACGTACTTCCCAAATGACTGCTGTTTGTTTGCTGCTTTGCTAACCTGTGAAAACCAAAAGCTTAAAATAAAATCTCTGACCTCTAGAGGCATTTAATCTGGTTAGGAAGTTAAAGCACATAGATAAAAATATTAATGGGACTGACTATAAGATTATTAAATATATTCTAATATTCTCAAGACCTTATTTTTAAATGTGATGAACATGAGAAAAGGAATCAGAACAGGAATTTGGTTACTCCCTGTGCCTCTTAAAAGTTCTTTGATGTGTGTCTTTTAACATTTCACTGAGTCTACATTGTCCACTTCAAAATTAGTATAAAAACACTTCCCTTTTATAAGTCACTAGCTTATGGTAAGAAATGTTTATATTAATTTATATTCAAGTACCGTGGTATACACAATTCAATAAATATATCATAAATATGATTACTAAGAATTTTAAGTGTTAAAAGCTAAAAGATGTTAAAATGTTAAGGTAATCATGGAGGAATATGTGGGAAAATTATTGCGATGCGAAGAGCTCAGCATGTAGAAAGAAGTGGTGAACACAGCTGGTCATGTGTCATACATGAATGTGTAACTCTAGAGAGCCAGTTTTGGGAAAATTCTCAAAGATAGTCTTAATTTTATTTATTCTTTTAAGTTTTAAAAATTTATTTATTTTGAGAGAAACAGAGACAGTGTAAGTGGGGGAGGGGAAGAGAGGGAGAGAGAGGATCCCAAGTAGGCTCTGCCAGCACAGAGCCCGACATGGGGCTCCATCCCTTGAAGCTGTGAGATCATGACCTGAGCTGAAGCCAAGAGTCAGATGCTCAACCGACTGAGCCACCCAGGCGCCCCGTAAATAGTCTTAATTTTAAAGTATAGTTAGAAAGCTCTCCCATATACTATATTTTAAGGCATTTTTGAAGTCATCTATATATTCTTTTTATTGTCAGACTTATTCATTACATATATATTTTTGTATAAAATATAACTAAATAGCAGTGGGATACTATATGTGCATAAAGGAATGAATTATGATTACTAAGGGAAACATTACTTGAAAATTCTTGATTCATTATATGGAAATCTCAGCTTTAACACTTTCTTAATGTGAAGTTTTATTTTAAATTCATGCACATTAATTATATTGAAATAACTTGTGGAGAACATAATCTGGTCTTTATTTCTGCCAATATTTTTCTTGTGAAGAATTCTATGCATCCAAAAGTCAGTACATTAATTAACAAATGCTTATCAAATAGATCTCAATGTAAGGCATCTCATTAAAATCTTTATGTGGTGACATGAAAACATAAGGTACTGATGTTTAAGAAACACAATCTTGTAGAGATAAGATACACACTGTGATACTTGTATGTCAGTAGAATCACTGTATAATTAATGTCACTAAAGTTGAGCAGATAAAAGTCATAGCCATTCAAATGTGAAAAAGCTACCTATTCCTTGGCTAGCTATAGAAAGTGGTGACCCTGAATCACCTGTTCAACGTCAGGTGGAGGGCATTTCATTGGCACAATTGGTTTGAGCAAAATACAGTCATAGCAATATTTGAGTAAATAGTATGGAGAATATTCTCTTAATTAGGCACCAGAGCCTATGGCTTACCATGAGGAGATGAGCTCATTTTCTGGGTTAGTCATTCCTCAAATACTAGAGCATTCTTTTTCTTCCCACTTCTATGTCCTTCTGACCCTTGCATTGATTCTCTAGTTCCCTGCCTGTGGTCCTATAATTAGCCACTGTCTCTTCTTGTTTTTCCCTACCCACCTACCTACATTGTTCCCTGTTACCTTCTGTGCAGTCCTCTATCCACCTACCACTTTGCCTTCATTTTTTCTAATTAGCTGTAGTTTGACAAGTACTAATGCCCAAAATAAAATTTCAAAAATTTCCTCCCACGTCAGAGAATATCACTGTTAGCAGTTGGCTGAATTGTCTTCCCATTTGGTGTAGTGTCTTCTAATCTTAAAAGTTAAACAAACAAACAAGCAACAAAAAACAAAACAAAACAAAAATAAATGATTGTTACCATTCACATAAAACTTCTTGAGAATTTTACATAACTAACCTTTTGAAACACAATTTTAATGGCTATGTGGTATTCTGTGCTATGGCTGAGGCTTCCTGAACTTCATTTTCCTGATCTGCAAAATGGGGCTAATAACAGTTCACGAGGTTGTGTTAAGAATTCAATGAGATGACAAATGGAAAAAGATCCTAGCACAGTTTAGTAGGCCTTCACCCTTCACCACCATGGATCTAAATTTCTCATTGCTGAAGATATACACACACACACACACACACACACACACACACACACACACGGAAATAGTCTTTCTTTTACTCCTACTGCACCATGTATGTCTGAGATATGCCTAGAACTTGCCAAGCTGATTTGTTCACTAATTGATATTGTCATATAATCCCAAACTACCATTTTGAGTTCCCTGCCACATGCCCCACATCTTTCTCTCTGAGTGAAAATTGCCACTTTTTGAAGATGGTTCTCAAGGCACAACACATCTAGTATTGTGGATATAGAAATGGACGTGAATTGAAGGTACTTCAGGGTGACTTCATAATTTAAAACCCAGAAGGGGCTGGTGGTGATGCACGTGGAAAAATAAAAGATCTTTCAAGTAGCGCTCTTCTGCCGGGAAGAAGGAAATGCGCATAGTGAGAAAATGAGGTTGGTTCTGGATATGTTATACTTGCTATTCTAGCCAGTCCTTAAAGAGGAAACATTAAGGAGCCATTTGGAAGTAAACCTAGAGCTACATGAAGAATGCGTGTGATTTAAGAATCACCTATGTACATGCCATGGTACAAACCAAGATAATGTGTGAAGTCTCAAAACTTGACATGAAAATGTGATCTATCTTTAAACATCTACACAGCCAATTATACATAGTTTTCCATTTGAATCCCGTGTTTTGCACTTGCTGTGTGATTTGGTCTAGTACTCATTACTCATTTTCCTCCTACAGTATGAAGGCAAACCTAAGCCTGTATTCATGTTTCAGTGAAGTTTTGGTTAGGTGTCTATCCTATGAACTGAGGCACAGTTCAAATGGAGTGTTCTATCAAATACAGATGAGTAAGATTCAGTGAGAATTTACCATGGGCCATACACTCCTCTATTATTCAGGTATTTATTTGTATTTTATTTTATTTTATTTCATTTCATTTCATTTCATTTCATTTCATTTATTTTATTTTATTTTATTTTATTTTATTTCATTTTGTTTCATTTTATTTTATATGTATTTACTCATTTAATCCTCACAAACTCTGTGAGTTTTGTACTGTCATTAGCCTCATTTCACAGATGAGCTCACTAAGGCACAGGGAGGCTAATACACATGCCACTGTCCCTAGAGAGACTGGAGGGACACTCTGGCCAGCCCGATTATGAGCCTAAGCCCTGAACCGTTACTCACTCTAAGATGAGGAATTTTATGTAGAATGTCTGCGCTAGGAAAATGGAAAAGGAAGCCAACAATGAAAGAAAAATGGGTGTCCCGAGCAGTATATTGCCTTCGAAGAATAAAAGAACGCTCCTAATGATAGAGTCCTAAGGGGAATGATTCTGAGTCCCAGGGAGAACACCAGGCAAAAGAGAAAAATTACCAGAACCTTAAGAGCAGTTTGAAACCTGGATATAAACGAAGTCGCCTCAGGAAAGACAGTTTGTTTTTTTACGGAGTATCATAATAGTTCCTACTATTTACATTCTTATTCCAAATCAATGAAGTAATTGACCACAGGGTTAAAAAATAGCAGTAACAATGGGGCGCCTGGGTGACTCAGTCCCTTAGGCATCTGACTTTGGCTCAGGTCAACATCTTGCAGTTAGTGCCTTCCAGCCCCACCTCGTGCTCTGTGCTGACCGCTCAGAGCCTGGAGCCTTCTTCCGATTCTGTGTCTCCTTCTCTCTCTGTTCCTCCCCTGCTCACGCTCTGTCTCTGTCTCTCAAAAATAAATAAAGATTAAAAAACATAATAATAAAAAGATGGTATTATTATTAAAAATAGCAATAATAATAGTGTTATTATATTTGGTATCAATAAAAATATTTAGTATCAGTAACAAATATAAATATTTAATATACTAAACATTTATTATATGATAGGCAATATACTGAATATCATAGCCAATTCTTTTCATTTGCCTGTCACACGTGTTCCTCATTCTGTTGGAGGTACTCACTAAACGCTTACTAGTTGATTTAATATTTGTGTGACATAGTCTTTTTGTTTTACTATTTTCAAGACTCTATATATGGATTATTTAATTTTGCTTATTTATAAGTATCTTGATACAATTTTTGTAAATGTTAAAATAAAAACCTTCATGTGATTCCTTCTTTCCTGCCTGCCTGCCTTCCTTCCTTCCTTCCATCCATTCACTCCACAAGTTCTACCTGTACCAAATGTTATCTTCTGTCGCATGCCAAGGATGTCATTAAGCAAGTCTCTGCTGTGCCTCATGATCACATTTTGTTCTCCCTTCTGTCATTCTTACCAGCTCTTATTTCAGCACCCATTCCTCCGCCAGATCCTGCCCCCATTTCTTTGTTCTCTGCAGCAAAACCCCTTGCATGAGTTCTCTCTAGACACGATTGTCCATTACTTTTGCCCTCATTTGGCAACCAAATCAGATTTTGGACAATCTCTCCATTCAAACTGTTTACGGTGGAGTCATCAATAACTGCCATATTGCTAAGTCTAAATGTCACTCCTCAGTCTTCATTTTAATATACCCGTGCCCGGCATGTGGCTGTTGTGTTTTTTTACCATCTCATTGGTCACTCTTGGATTTCCCTACTTGATGTTCACTTTTTCTGACATCTGGATGTTGGAGAGGCCCGGGGCTTAGTTCTGGACACTTTTCTTGATCTTCACTCACTGTTCTGGAGATCTTACTAGTGTCACGTGAGAAATAGCTCCATGATTGAAAAGAAATGGTGTGCTGGGTTCAGCTAAGATTGGAAGCAGCAGCTCTCTTGTAGGAACAATGGGTTTGCCGATGCGGACTGTTGTGCACACGTAGCTGCCTAGAAGCTGAGGGGTTGACAAGAGAGTAATTTGCTCATCAACCTCATAATTCAGCCTTGGTATGGAAATGAGCCTGCACTATGAATAAGGGTGAGTGTAACCAGAAGGGAGAGCCTGCTAAATTAAGTGCTCCTATTCTTCATATTTAAGCTTTTCAAATAAATCTTTTTTAAAAAAATGTTTACGTATTTGTTTTGAGAGACAGAGAGAGAGAGAGGGAGAGGGAGAATCCCAAGCAGGCGCCATGCTCAGTGCAGAACCCAGTGTAGGGGTCAATCCCATCCATGAACCTTGAGATCATGACCTGAGCTGAAATCAAGAGTGGGCTGCTTAACCAACTGAGCAACCCACGTGTCCCTCAAATAAATCGTTTTTTTTAATATGAAATTTATTGTCAAATTGGTTCCATACAACACCCAGTGCTCATCCCAACAGGTGCCCTTCTCAATGCCCATCACCCACCCTTCCCTCCCTCCCACCCCCCAGTATCCCTCAGTTTATTCTCAGTTTTTAAGAGTCTCTTATGGTTTGCCTCTCTCCCTCTCTAACTTTTTTTTCCTTCCCCTCCCCCATGGTCTTCTGTTAAGTTTCTCAGGATCCGCATAAGAGTGAAAACATATGGTATCTGTCGTTTTCCGTATGACTTATTTCACTTAGCATCACACTCTCCAGTTCCATCCATGTTGCTACAAAAGGCCGTATTTCATTCTTTCTCATTGCCAAGTGGTATTCCATTGTGTATATAAACCACAATTTCTTTATCCATTCATGTGTTGATGGACATCAAAGAGATCTTAATATGGATTTTAGGCCCATAAATTTGGCAAAATCAAATTTATATGTTTATATTTATGTACATGTGATGTGTGTACTATGTAACTGTGTATCTATATAAAGAGAAGAAGGAGAAATAACGTATAATACAGGTACTTTGAAGTAAATAGAATAACTAGAATGTGGTAAGCATTCAATAAATATTTAAACAGTTAACTACATGATGACTATTTGATAAATTGGTTTATTTGGTTTGCACATTAATTCTGGTCACTCTTATAAGTTTTAAAGTGAGCATTTATACAATCATGTGCATAAGACTAACCTAAAGAAAGCATTGTTAGCTTCTGCTAGAGCCAAATGCAAGAGTTATCTTTATCCCTTTTAGCTTCCCTAAATTTTAACCTCTACTAAACACTAATTCATAGTTTAATTAGAACAGACAGATAGTCTTCAATACTTAACCTCTTTGAGCTTAATTTAATATGATTGTATACAACTTCAGGATAATATAAAAGAAAATGCAATGAAATGAATCATTTAACTGAAAAAGAAAAGGTTTTTTGTTTTTATGTGGGAGCAGGTACTGCTCCTTGAGACCTTCTCTTCAGGATGCTTTACCAAAATATTTAAAATATATAGGATAATTTAACTAGCTTAACTTTCATTCAGTTATCTACAAGTAAAGGCTTAGTTCTTGCAAAAAGTGCATACGTATGAAATGTTTTGCACATATGAAACCTTGGATGGGGTCTCAGCATCAATGGGCTAGTTGTCTCTCCTCTTTTTCAGAATGAGGATGATTCCTAATGGCAATTATATCATCATCGCTATTCTCTCTCTCTCTCCCTGTCCTCTCTTCTGTTTTATCTCTTTCTCACTCCCTCTTTTCATCCCTTTCTCCTGTCTCTCTCTCTCATGCCTGATTTTATTATAAAGTTACCTTGCTTCCCTCAAAAGGCTGAACTATGTTCACCTGCAGGTTTTCAAAAAAGCCCCAAGAAGGACTCTGATTGACCTGCTCCGGGTATAGGAGTGCCCTGTCCTGAACACAGTGACCAGGTATAGACACTATGATTGGCCCAGCCTGGTTGAGATGCGGACTTCAGTGGCCACAGAGGTGAAGTGTGGTGTGTATCAGCCCTTACCAGGGTTAAGGAGCCAGCAGTCTGAATGAAAAGGAGTATTTCTGGTCAACCTCATTGATCCCTCCAGTCCTTGACAATTCTGTTTTTCTTTCTTTTTTTTTTTTTTTTTTTGTAGTCTTTCAATCCCTCCAGAACTCTTCATTCCCTACCCAGCCTGGGCCCCATGTTTGGTCATGAAAAGTATTATTTCACCCCAATCTTTGGTGTTCTTCATGGAGGACAAAGTCCTACATTCCAGTTTCCAATAACATGGCATCAATAACAACATTCACCTTCTATATTCTTACACCCAGAACACAAATCCATTTGGAAAAAGTCACATGGTGGTATAGTTAGGCCCATTATAAACGTTTTGTCTGTAGTTGGGATATCTGTCAAGGCTCCTCTGTCCATTCATTGTCCTTTGTCGGCTCACACTGTCCTTCTGCCTGTAGTGATCTCAGGCCTTCAACTGTCTCAAAATCGGAACTCTTGGCTCCTAGTGGATGACTTTTCCATCACTGATAGAGACTGCATCATTATTTCAAGCATATGGAGTGGTTCTTTTATCTTGCTTCCCCCCATTCCATCTCCAGTAGTATTTACAAACCTTTGTCCCTCTACACCTTTCTAATCTATTTCCTTTTTGTTTCAGCAGAGAAGAGCTGCTTCAGAGCCAAATCATTTGCTCCCATGATGAACACAAACCTCTCATGCTTCTTCCTCTGAGGCCTGGACCAGCCCATCCCTTGTCTGTCTTGTGTCAGCAATCCTTTTCTAAGAACTAGTTTTCAAAATGATCTCAGCTCTGCAGTATTTACAAATGTTTAAAATGAGACACAGCCATCCTGCTGTGTGGCATGCATGTGCTTGGGCACACACTCAGCACTCCTCTTGGGCCGTGCCTCCCTCCTCAGTAACCCTCCTTATTCCATGGAATTTCTTGAAAGACCAATTTCCAGTCACCACCTCTAGTCTTTCAATGCTGATCACTGCTCAAACAGTTGCCTCCTGGCTTCCCATCCTTAGCCCATAGAATCGTTTTATAGGGATCTAAGTTTCCTGTTCGTCAAATCCATTGGGCATCTTCAGTTACCTTACTGGACTTTATTTTAAACTTTATCTTTGCTACGTCACTCTCTTCTTCACACTCCCAAGCTTCATTTATTTTTTATTATTTTTTATTTTTTAAGTAATCTCTGTACCCAACATGGGGCTCAGACTCACCAACCTGAGATCAAAAAACACATGCTCTGCCGACTGAGCCAGCCACGTGCCCCATACCTCTCCCATTTGTATTCTTTTCCCTTAGGACTCATCATTTTCATTGCTCCGAAATTTTATTGCTCCTCATTTTTGTTTTTCTGTTACCGTCACACTGATATCCTCAACCATCATACTTTCCCTGGGATTATATTGGCACTCTTAACATCTTGAGCATTTCCATGTGAATGTCCTTTTCCATAATTATTTGGAATTTTCAAAATTGAACTCATCATCTCTTTTCCCCTAAAATGATAACTTCTTCCATATCTGTCTTTTTCAGTCAATAGTACCAGTATCTCATATAATTCCTGATATTATTAATAAGAATACCTAGCTAACATTTATTGAGATCATAGTATGTACCTCACTGTGCCAAGTACTTTATATGAAGTACCTCAACTAATATTAACAGTCTATAAAACTGATAGCACTTAATTTGTCATTTACATTTTTGGTAACTAAACTTAAGTGTGTTAAACACTGTGCCAAAGTCACCTAGGAAGGGTGGCGTTTGGATGGTAATTGAAGACATGTGTTGAACCATGTGGTACTTCTTCAGCATGGTCTTTGATTTCTCTTTAATCCTCTGGTCTAAAATAGCACCTTGCATTGTTATTTTACTTCCCCAATATCTCTTGAACGTGTTCTCCAAAAATCACTTCATCCCATCAAAGTACCCTTATTTCTGTGCCCATTATCCCTATGCTGAAATAGGCCATTCCTTACTTTCCTCAGAATTAGACTTCTCAGACTTTATTCAAGCACCTTCCAGTGATTAAAAAACACGGAAAAGAGCAAATCAATACAACACACACACATCTGAGGATGTTCTTCCCTTCTCAAAGCGTTTTTATGATTTCCAGTGTTTCTGAGAAAGATTCCAAGCCCCTAAACGTAACTTGCAAGGTCATGCGGATCCAACCTCTATGCGGACACGTCTCCAGCCTCATCCTCCACTGCTCCAACTCCTAGTTTCCTTCTTTTCATTAGTAATACAAACTGCTTGTGGTTCCTCCTGTACCTTATGCTGTTACTGACTCCTGGGCCTTTGCTCCTGCAACCACATCCTCCTGCAAGACCTACTCCCAGCTTCTTTCCCCTGAACTCAAATAACACCCATTTTCCCCTGCCAATCAATCAACTGTCCAATACCTGCTCTTTCTAATGGGCACCTCCTGGCCTCCAGAATGTCCTCCTTGACGTCCACAACACAATAAGCCTCCGTTGTCTTTTTTCCGTACTAACTTTTGCATATTTCCATTAATGAACTTGCAATTTTGTTTTGTGAGTCTTTATTTCTATCTAGACTGGGCTTCTTGAGGTCAGGGGCTGAGTTCCCTTTATACCCCATTGCCTGACCCCAAAAGCCTGTGTTATCTTAATGTGTTAGTTAATACATGTTATTACTTCATGAAGTAATAAATGTTATTACTTCAAGTAATAAATGTTATTACTTCATGAAGGAAGTGAACTTTGAGTTGGATCTTGAATAATTCGTTTAGAAATTGATGGAATAAAGGAGAGGAAGCATATTTGAACCTATGCTTGACCATCATTGGGGTTAATTCGATTATGTCTTCCGTTTATAGTATTCCATGATATCTCACACCGTGTATTCTACACTGTATTTTTCATGAAACCATTCATGTATATAGAAGATGAAATCATGGTCTAGATTTGGAAACAAAACTGTTTCCCAAAATCAGCTAATATTGTGATTAATTATAAGGTACTTTAAAAACAGCACTGGGTGAGATGGCATCTGTGGTTAGCAATAGACATGCTGTGGGTAATTTATTATTAAAGACTTTTAAAATTTTAAAAACCCAATTAAAAAAACCTTATAATTGAAGGGTAGGAAAATGCTTCTTTAAAAAGCATCAGTAAGATTAGCAATATCACACAACCTCCAGGCAAATGCTGATCTCAAATAATAATAAATTCTCTGCCTATTTCTTGTGTGAGTTAAATATCATTGAAACAACTGCACTGATTACACCTCAGGCTACCATCATGTTAGATTTCTGTAGATAATAAAGGATGGGAGACTTGCGCACAGAAAAATGAAGAAAAGGAAGATTCCATCTTTAGAAGGGGTGGTCTCTTGTTCCTTTCTCTCTGATCTGAAGCAGTTGCTTCACCAATGGTGCTATCACAAGAATTAGTTTGTTTCTAAGTTGTGTTAAGTTCTTGCTACCCACTTAGGTGCACTTGTCACTCTCTGCTAAGCTTGCCCAAATGTATACCGCCATTACATTCAAAGCTTGAGGGAGCTGGTATCATCTGTATGTATTTCCCACGGTAGGACATCCTCTGGCTTCTGCACATGGGCCATTTCTCATGAATTTCTGAGTTCAATGATGATAGTGCCCAAATAGCATCTGGTTCATATCACCTCTAAAGATAACAGTTAAGGATCTCTTTTTCAGGTTAAGCAAAATTGATAGTATGTGTGCTTGTGTATATAGGGGTGTGTGTGTGTGTGTGTGTGTGTGTGTGTGTGTGTGTGTGTATGTGTGCATGAGTGTGTGGATCTGAGAAGCAGGAGGTTGGATCAAAAATAGTGCCAAGGAAAGAGTGGAAAGCAGAAATGTTTAACAATGCAGAAAATCATCACCCTTTAAAATGCTATGTATTTTTATTTGAAAATAAAGACTTTTAATGAAAATATTATTGCAAAATTAATTAAATCCTGAATATTACCTGGCATTTTAGTTTTTGGTATGATTTTATTATTGATATTTCTTATGATTTATTTAATCACATGTTTTAAGATTTGTTTGCTCTCCTGATTCCCTTAGTTTGTTGATTTCTTGGAGAAATATTTTTATCACTTACACATTTGCTAAAGTTGTAAAAACTATGAGATTGATAAAGGCAAATCAATTGAATTATTCTAAGATATGCATATATATCTCTAATAATCCCAACCTTTTCATGGAGTTTTAGTTTTTCGAATGTAGCTTACGAGTGAAGAAATAAGTTAAGGAATAAACTCCTTTGACTAGTGGGATAAAATATGCTGATGAATTGGGAAATGAAATGTTTCAGGGGAACTATCAGACTGGAGGAGGATGTGTTGCTACTTCTGGGAAAACATTTTCCCAGCAAAATAAATAAACATAATTAAATTTTTTTTCATGTGTATTTATTTTTGAGAGAGAGACAGAGCATGAGCAGAGGAGGGGCAGAGAGAGAGGGAGACACAGAATCGAAAGCAGGATCCAGGCCCTGAGCGGTCAGCACAGAGGCTGATGTGGGACTTGAACTCATGAACCGTGAGGTCACTACCTGAGCTGAATGAAGTCAGACGCTCAACTGACTCAGCCACCCAGGTGTCCCTACACATAAGTTAATAGAAAGTGCCCTAGAAGGCTTGGCAGCCATAGCACGAATGGAGTTAGACCTGATTATGGTAAGGTGGGTTTATTTAGAGACAGAATTATTTCCTCAGTCTTCATTATCTGCTTAAAAAAAGGCTAAGAACTATGGGTCTTGTCATGGTATCTATTCTGAAGTCTTTGAAAGGGGACCTAATTTTCAAAATTAAAGTTTGTCGGTCCGATTGAGTGCCATAAACCTCTCTATTATTTCTCTATTTTTTCTACCAGGAGGAGGCTTGCCCATAGTGAGAGTTGCTCAAATTCATAGAGAAAAAATGTCCGCTTTTCTATAACTGTTATGTTTTCCATTTAAATACAAGTAAAGGAATCTCAGACATTTTGCTACCTTCCTTGTTGCTGAAGTGAGGCTTAATGGCAAAAATCATTGTTATGATATATATGTAAATATATAAATCATCTATATGTATCATCTATCTATCTGTCATCTATATCTATCTGTCTATCTATCTATCTATCTATCTATCTATCTATCTATCTATCTATCATCTGTCTATCTAAAATAAGCCTTTGGTGTGATTTTTTTTTTCCCCTACCAAGTTGCAAATTTCCAATTAGAGGTACTTGTGAGATATAGGGAAAACAAATTTAATATGTGGTGGCACAATTTAGTTACACATTTATAATAAAACTTCCTTAATTTAGTATGAATTTAGTATTTGTAATAATTTGTTTGTACTAAACTTAAGTTCACTTTTGTATTACGAATAAGGAAAAAAGTTTGCTGACAAGATGAAATAGAAAATATGAAATACACGTTTTAGGAACAAAAAGCCTTTACATCACATTTGTAGCAACAATTTTCCATCAAAAATATATGTTGAATAAAATGATTTATTAGAAACCCAAGTGTTTTACTAGGCAGTATTTCATAATTAAGATTATTTTAATAATACTTACATTTATTTAAATACTTCCTAATTTTTCTCCCTGAGGATAATGTCCACCAGTCAGTAGAGAATTGACTAATTTTTATCTTTATTTCTTATAAAAATTTCATGAGTTCCAAAAGACGTAATACATTCATTATTTTTATTTTTACATTTTGCTGTCTTCTTCAATTTTGAAGAGATCAATATCTACAAATAGATGATCAAATGGACAACAGGAAAAGTGGAAATGGTAATTTGAGGTATTACTGTAAAATCGTTTCAAGAATAATTTGGTCTTTTGCAGCTGGTGCAAAGTTTTATTGAAATCATGTTTAAATCTATAATCTAGGTTGTGCCAAATTTCTGTAAAACTTGATCACTGAGAGAGAAATTAAATTTGCCCATTTCCTATTCCTCCTGCTTTTGTCCAGATGATTAAGAATCAGCAAGACTCACTGTGCCTTTTTTCATATTCTTTTCCTTGGAGCTCCTGTGATTTAGAAGATCTCATTTTTTGTCATTTCTTCATTTCCTTCCTCAGATCTTGAGATTGAAGAATTTGTCCACATACTGGCCAAAAAACATGTCCGAAAACAACTGCATCGTCCTTCTGTTGACAAACTAACTTCACCTTCCAACCTTCCTCCTGCCGCATTTGCATGCATATTGTATTAGGATGCAGTGGCCATGTGACTAATATGGACCCTGCTCTTGTACAGGATAGAGACCTGCCCCACTCACACCAGTGCTGCATTTATCTTAAGAGCCCTTCCAGATCTCCGTTCATAACCTCGGAAAACTCTTTGGCGTTTCCAGCTTGGTTTCTGAAATAATCCCTGATCTGATTTCCTAGACTCTGAAGGGATCCCCACCATCCCATACTACATGACTCAAAAGCCATCAGAGTTTTAATACAAAGATACATTATATTTCCTCATCTTCTGTCTTCCATGGTTTAGCCCATTCTGTAGATCTTATTATCCCCTCTTTCTTAAAGCTGCTTTTGTCCAGTCAACTCTATTTATATACCAGGAACAATCCCTGTTTTTAATCATTGATACCTGTTTCTGTTACAGTGGTCTTATTCCTCTGTACTACCTGACTGTATATCACTTAGCTTTTAAGTCCCCCTGAAGTCTGGTTATTCTTGGAAGACTTTACACCCCTAGTGATCATTTACCTTCACCTTTTCTGTAGTCCTGTTGCACAGAAGGAGCCTTCCAAAGCCACTCCTCAAATGTACATCTAATTTTTGTGGCTCACCAGGCTTATGTTTATAAACCCTTTAATGATTTCCCATTGTTCTCATGACAAGCTAAAACTTAGATCATAGCTCACAAGGATCTATCTGTAACTGTCTGGTCTCTCCTTGTCTCAATATTGGCATCTCTCGCATATACCGCATGTAGCCATACAAAGATACATCATCTTTGTAGTTAGGTTTTGGTTAGGCTGGATGCTTTGCATTTCCACAAATAGTCTAGCCTTCGTCAAGCTGGTTGGCCTTTGGGCACACTGATTCTTCTACCTGGAACAATCCCTTCCTATCAGAATATCCCCTATACTAGTGCAGACTTTTGATGGTCTAGACTGTCATTTCCCTTGTAAGTCTTCATTTGTCAGGCATATAGAGGCGGGATGTCTCCTCTGCCCTCGCATGATACTCTGTAGTTGTCCTGTCTGGGGCTTACTATCCTATGATGTCTTCCTTTTTCAATGTATGGATGTAGAACATGCCAATCCTACTCAACATTTTATTCCCTGCATTTAGTATCCATTTGTTAAAGTGTGTTTGTTGCTTGTTTGTTTAAATTTTCCCCTCAAGTAGGTTTTTAGCTCTCCATGAAGCTAAAACATGTATTTTAATTATATTATATTTAGTAAACTTCCTAAAAACATGCCCAGTAAATATATTATCTCCTTTCACACAGTAAATGGCAATAATTAAATATGAATTCTGAAAAACTTTTTATTTCTTAACACTCATGGTACTTGAGCAAAATGTATTCTTACTTTACATGTGGATAAGTTTATTTGCAGTTAAAGGCATTGTGAGATTTCAACCAAATAAAGCTTAAGAAAATAGGAATTTTCAGCTTTACATTCTTATCAATTTTGAGAAAGTCACCTTATCAAGAGTACATATTTCTGTAGGTCATTTCTCATACCAGGCTTCCAATAAAATAGTTTTCATTAAGTCTTTTTTCAGTCTTGTGTGGTTTAGAGGTAGTCCTGCAAATTCTTTGTTCAGTTTTTAATTCATCTTTCTCGTGTCTTAGGACCTAAGTAATCATTCAGTTCTTCAGGAGCATCTTAGATAATATGGTGATAATCCGTTTTAACCTCATTTTAAAGCTGAATGTTAATCCAGGTGATCCCCGAAGCTTGTCCTGTGCCCTTGGGAGAAGTTCATTCAGCTTTTCTCATTTTCATTATTTTCACTTATAAAATATGAGTATTGGACTGGATGATCTGTCAAATGTTTTCCAACTTCTAGAGTGCATGCTTTTAAAATAAAATCTATGTATGATCTCAAACATCTGATATAAGTCTGCAATTTGGAAATTCTGCTGTTGAAATAAAGTTCATCCTTAACAAAAACTCATTTTATCAAACAAGAGTCCATTTATTTAATGTGTTTCAAAATATAGGGAGTCTGACTCTGCTATTTTATGTATAATCTATATTATTTAGTTATTACAGATAATAGAACGATTAACACAAAGTAGCCCAAGAAACAAAAATATTTATTATGGTTGGAAATCTTATTTATTTTCAGTGCCTTTTTCTATCTTGAGAATGTTCTTGAGAATGTTCTTCTGCCATTATTTACGTTTCTTTTTTAAAATTTTTTTGAAATGTTTATTTTTGAGAGAGAGAGAGAGTGAGCAGGGAAGAGGCAGAGAGAGAAGGAGACACAGAACTTGAAGCAGGCTACAGGCTCAAGCACAGAGCCCAACACAGGGTTCAAACCCATGAACCGAAGTTGGTGACTTAACCAACTGAGCCACCCAGGTGCCCCTATTTAGATTTCTGTTAAATACATTTGTTGGGTACATTCTGTGTACCATGCAGTGTGCGGAACATGTATAACTGTAACTCACCGGTGAGTCAGCAGACGTGGCTCTTGATATAATGGGCTTCCTGGCCACAGAGCTACCCATTAAGATTCTAGGTGCTTCCCTAAGGTGTGCTCCAGGAAACCGTTTGTGGTTCTCATACACTGGAAGCGGTCCTTCAGTATTTAAAGAAGAACACTTTGCTTCCCCTCAGAATGATGTAAGTTTAGCCCAGAATTCTCTGTGGAAGATGACCTAGATTCCCATACCAATTCCTTGAAAATAAACAGCATTTTCCCAGGCTACCAGTGTGCCTTAGCAAACTTGGGTGAAATACTTTTCATTTCTTAAATTATAGCTATCCCCTGACCCTGGAACCCAACTTTGTATGGTAGCCAATCATGTCTTCTATATACTAACTATTATTATTATGATTAATTATTATCATCATTATTACCTCAGTGGCTATATTGTTCTTACTTGTACTTATATAGTGTCCCTCCTTGTTATCAGTTTTCTCTAACACTGAAACTGAGAATTTGGCCTGCCCTTTCTAGTCGGGACCGTGGATTTTTTTAAATAGATTTTCCATCTCTTCCTGAGCAACATTTAGCCTCTAGTACTTTCCATTGAAAAAAAGAAGATGATACATTTAACAGATCTTTACAAGTCAACTGGTTACATAGGTTTATGCTTGTTATAAAATATTTCCCTTGTTCTCCTGATTTCTTGGAAGTATTCAAGCTTTCTTCTCCTGGTCGAGTGACAGCAATTTTGATGGAGTAAGTGGGAAATGTTGCTTGCATGAATTGTAACCCTTTTCTTGTGACTTAAGAAAGTGAAGGAGATAGAAGGCAGAAGAGTGGATGGAAAAAGGAAATAAATGGTAGGGCAGGTTAAGAAAATGAAAGAAATGGAACGTAAAAAAAAAAAATTAAAAGGCGAGAAAGATTACCAAGGATGTGCTCACATTAATAGAAAGTAAAGGAAATAAAGTGAAGAAGGAGCAGGGAGGCAGTCCTGTCCATCGTCCTTCCACCTGACGGACTCACGGAAGGGAGTTTTCGGCAAGTCGCTGGCAGCAAATGCAGTACTTTGACTCATGTCTGGAGACAGCTCAATAAAGCACTTTTTTCCTTTTCCAGAAACGCACTGATGTGCTGAGATTAAAGGAGAGGTAGGCTCGCCCCCAGTCCTGTTCTGCCAACCACAGGCTCGATCCCCATGTCATTTCAGGGACGTTGCAACTCTGTCATTGGTGCCGAGACTTTAGGAGCTGCAAAATAAAAATGTAACAAAAGTGGTTTACGTTTAACTTTACTTCAGTCAATAGATCCTAACTTCATAGGTACTTGATCTGTTTGACTTTGGTTTTTCAAGATAATACATATTTTTGCGCCAACCCATAGCTTGTGTTCAGGGACTGATTCAGTGCAAAGGAATAAAAGGAGTTCAGTGTTTTGAAAGATTTTTTGTTACACGCAAAAAATATCATTTCTAAACTTAGCAATTGTTGGAGTAGTTTGATAAAAACTATAAACACCAAATTTTAATTATTTTTTACAATCTTCTTAAAATTCGGTAATACCTACATGTGAGTAAATATTTCATTTTAACTACAGCTGACTTGCCAAATGTACAGAAACGCTGTTAGTATTGTATGAGAGAACTCAAAGTTAAATTAGGTTGCGGAATTTTTACTAAATATAATTTTTAAAACTTTAAAACATTTCCCTCTCATCTTGACTTTAAGTAATTTTCTCTCATCTTAGTTTTAAATAATATCGTCTACTGAAAACTCGCCACAAGTAGGAACAAAAATATTTCAGCTAACTCCCTGGGATGTATATTTTTATAGGGTTTGGTTTTAACTATGAATAGAGGATAAGCTTAAACCAATCACAGTATTTAACTCTAACACTGAAACTTTATTGATATTTCTCCCTGGAGATATCATTGGGATATATAGGTACATGTTGATATAATAACACAAAGATTAAAAAAAAAAAAAACTAAAGCAAAACATTGATTTCCCGTTACTAAGCACTAGATTATTCACAGTTCTTTTGAATTCAAAAGATCAATTTAAGATAATGTGAGCAATTCACAACAGGGGGGAGTGACTCTTTTTCTTAGACTCCTTAAGATATTTTATATTTGAAGTCATAGTGTTTTTTTTAACTAGATTTATCGATTCAAAAAAAAAAAAGGACTTCATGATCTTCGTATCATTTTCTACAAGTATTTAATGATTGTTTAATGGAACCACTTGCCTTCCAAGTACCTGTGGTCTTTTACAAGAGATATAACATAGCCCTTTATCTGCAGTATATGGTAGAAAGTAAAATTCCATATGGATAGTATAAAAAATTGCCTTCAGGGGTTCCTGTGTGGTTCAGTCAGTTAAAGTTTCGGCTTCAGCTCGGGTCATGATCTCATGGTTCTGTGAGTTTGAGCCCCGCATCGGGCCCTCTGCTGTCAGCACGGAGCCTGCTTCATATCTTCTGTTTCCTTCTCTCTCTGCCACTGCCTCGCTCATGTGCTGTCTGTCTCTCTCTTCAAAAAAAAAAAAAACATTTAAAAAACTATAAAAATAAGTAAAGAAACAAAAATTGTCCTGGGAGTCTGGAGAGGTAGATTATTTAGTTTTTAGGGGCTGATACGATTTTAGAGATGACCCCTGTCAGTCTCCTTTTATTTTAAAGTTTGTGAAATAGAAGCTAAATCGTTACTTTCTAAGAAAAGTGCTGTGGTTATCCTACAACTTCACTGATGTGTTTTGGTTGGAAGCAAAGATGACAGAAGCATCCTAGGACAGCAGTAAGTCTGAGAAGATCAGGTCCAGATTGCGGTAGAATGCGTCGCGTTGAGACCTGCCAACAAATCGCGTCACCCGGGCGCACTTTCCACATCTACCAAAAGAGGGTTTGCAATACATTACTACTTGTAATGTCCTGTCCAGTTCATCATTTTTATGATTATATAAAAGGCTATTAGGATAAATGAAATATCTGTTATGATTCAATGAAGTCTAATTTTTAAAAAAAATGTATTGGTTTTTGAATTTGGTTTTAGTTTCAGTTGTTAAACAGAACATGCTTCAAAGTAGAGGCACTCAACCTCATTTTATTTATATTTAGTGCTATCAGCTGGCATATAACAATGTGCTTTTTCTAAGGGGTTTACCACTTCTCCTGTTATATACTTTAAACTACTATTTGTTTATCATAGTATTAAAAGTAGCTTTTAGGCTGGCGCAGGTTATAAGATCACAAATCCCGAATTTAATGAAGTAGAAATTAGTGACGTTTTATTTCATTTTTTTTCACATCATCATACAATAAAAACCACACTGGCATTTTATAATATCTGGAGGACATGATGAAATAGAGAGACTATTCAAATAAAATCCATGCACCGTGGCTAATGCTGGAAGGCTGACAGCTGTAGTAAAGAGTAGATCACAAATTCATTAATGAGGGCTCCCTTTATAATTGAATTACCTGGTCTTTTATCTGTTTCAAGTAATATGTTCTTCCATCAGTGACCATTTACTGAGTGTGTGATATGTTCAGGGACCCAGCTAGGAGATGGAAGGGGCAGATGTGCGAGGCAGACTTCCAGAACAGGAGCTGGTGACGGTCAAAGCTCAGTTAGAAGTATGAGGGTGCACAGTCAGTCCACGGCGGAGTGAGAGAGGAGCCTTTAGAAGGATGTGCCTGCACTAAAATCAGGTCAGCCGAGTAATGTGATTTACTTGGCCCTGACTTCTAAGCCTTTCCACTTGAGCAAGAGGTAAAAATAAAATGGAGAAACCAGAGGGTGCTGTTTGTCATTGCTAATATCGATAATAATCTTCTGTATAGATTACAGATATCTCACATCCAGAATTTTACTTGCTGCACAAAACAAGTACCTGGTTATA
>NW_024412412.1:11095843-11185873 GCF_014898765.1 Herpailurus yagouaroundi
TGTAGTTCTCTTTTTTTACTGGGTCTCTGTCTGGTTTAGGAATCAAAGTAATACTGGCTTCATAGAATGAGTCTGGAAGTTTTCCTTCCCTTTCTATTTCTTGGAATAGCTTGAGAAGGATAGGTATTATCTCTGCTTTGAATGTCTGGTAGTGGGGCGCCTGGGAAGCCATCTTGTCCTGGACTCTTATTTGTTGGGAGATTTTTGATAACTGATTCAATTTCTTCGCTGGTTATGGGTCTGTTCAAGCTTTCTATTTCCTCCTGATTGAGTTTTGGAAGAGTGTGGGTGTTCAGGAATTTGTCCATTTCTTCCAGGTTGTCCAATTTGTTGGCATATAATTTTTCATAGTATTCCCTGATAATTGTTTGTATCTCTGAGGGATTGGTTGTAATAATTCCATTTTCATTCATGATTTTATCTATTTGGGTCATCTCCCTTTTCTTTTTGAGAAGCCTGGCTAGAGGTTTGTCAATTTTGTTTATTTTTTCAAAAAACCAACTCTTGGTTTCGTTGATCTGCTCTACAGTTTTTTTAGATTCTATATTGTTTATTTCTGCTCTGCTCTTTATTATTTCTCTTCTTCTGCTGGGATTAGGCTGCCTTTGCTGTTCTGCTTCTATTTGCTTTAGGTGTGCTGTTAGATTTTGTATTTGGGATTTTTCTTGTTTCTTGAGATAGGCCTGGATTGCAATGTATTTTCCTCTCAGGACTGCCTTCGCTGCGTCCCAAAGCGTTTGGATTGTTGTATTTTCATTTTCGTTTGTTTCCATATATTTTTTAATTTCTTCTCGAATTGCCTGGTTGACCCGCTCATTCGTTAGTAGGGTGTTCTTTAACCTCCATGCTTTTGGAGGTTTTCCAGACTTTTTTCTGTGGTTGATTTCAAGCTTCATAGCATTGTGGTCTGAAAGTATGCATGGTATGATTTCAATTCTTGTAAACTTATGAAGGGCTGTTTTGTGACCCAGTATATGATCTATCTTGGAGAATGTTCCATGTGCACTCGAGAAGAAAGTATATTCTGTTGCTTTGGGATGCAGAGTTCTAAATATATCTGTCAAGTCCATCTGATCCAGTGTCTCATTCAGGGCCCTTGTTTCTTTATTGACCGTGTGTCTAGATGATCTATCCATTTCTGTAAGTGGGGTGTTAAAGTCCCCTGCAATTACCACATTCTTCTCAATAAGGTTACTTATGTTTATGAATAATTGTTTTATATATTTGGGCGCTCCGGTATTCGGCGCATAGACATTTATAATTGTTAGCTCTTCCTGATGGATAGACCCTGTCACTATTATATAATGTCCTTCTTCATCTCTTGTTACAGCCTTTAATTTGAAGTCTAGTTTGTCTGATGTAAGTATGGCTACTCCAGCTTTCTTTTGGCTTCCAGTAGCATGATAAATAGTTCTCCATCCCCTCACTCTCAATCTAAAGGTGTCCTCAGGTCTAAAATGAGTCTCTTGTAGACAGCAAATAGATGGGTCTTGTTTTTTTATCCATTCTGATACCCTATGTCTTTTGGTTGGCGCATTTAATCCATTTACATTCAGTGTTATTATAGAAAGATATGGGTTTAGAGTCATTGTGATGTCTGTAGGTTTTATGCTTGTAGTGATGTCTCTGGTACTTTGTCTCACAGGGTCCCCCTTAGGATCTCTTGTAGGGCTGGTTTAGTGGTGACAAATTCCTTCAGTTTTTGTTTGTTTGGGAAGACCTTTATCTCTCCTTCGATTCTAAATGACAGGCTTGTTGGATAAAGGATTCTCGGCTGCATATTTTTTCTGTCTAGCACACTGACAATCTCGTGCCAATTCTTTCTGGCCTGCCAAGTTTCAAAAGAGAGATCAGTCACGAGTCTTATAGGTCTCCCTTTTTTTTTTTTTTCAACGTTTTTATTTATTTATTGGACAGACAGAGACAGAGCATGAACGGGGGAGGGGCAGAGAGAGGGAGACACAGAATTGGAAACAGGCTCCAGGCTGCGAGCCATCAGCCCAGAGCCTGACGCGGGGCTCGAACCCACGGACCGTGAGATCGTGACCTGGCTGAAGTCGGATGCTTAACCGACTGCGCCACCCACGCGCCCCTTAGGTCTCCCTTTATATGTGAGGGCACGTTTACCCCTTGCTGCTTTCAGAATTTTCTCTTTATCCTTGTATTTTGCCAGTTTCACTATGATATGTCGTGCAGAAGATCGATTCAAGTTACGTCTGAAGGGAGTTCTCTGTGCCTCTTGGATTTCAATGCCTTTTTCCTTCCCCACTTCAGGGAAGTTCTCAGCTATTATTTCTTCAAGTACCCCTTCAGCACCTTTCCCTCTCTCTTCCTCCTCTGGGATACCAATGATGCGTATATTATTTCTTTTTAGTGTATCACTTAGTTCTCTAATTTTCCCCTCATACTCCTGGATTTTTTTATCTCTCTTTTTCTCAGCTTCCTCTTTTTCCATAACTTTATCTTCTAGTTCACCTATTCTCTCCTCTGCCTCTTCAATCCGAGCCGTGGTGGTTTCCATTTTGTTATGCATTTCGTGTAAAGCGTTTTTCAGCTCCTCGTGACTGTTCCTTAGTCCCTTGTTCTCTGTAGCAAGAGATTCTCTGCTGTCAGCTATACTGTTTTCAAGCCCAGCGATTAATTTTATGACTATTATTCTAAATTCACTTTCTGTTATATTATTTAAATCCTTTTGATCAGCTGATTAGCTGTTGTTATTTCCTGGAGATTCTTCTGAGGGGAATTGTTCCGCTTGGTCATTTTGGATAGTCCCTGGCGTGGTGAGGACCTGCAGGGCACTTCCCCTGTGCTGTGGTGTATAACTGGAGTTGGTGGGCGGAGCCGCAGTCAGACCTGATGTCTGCCCCCAGCCCACCGCTGGGGCCACAGTCAGACTGGTGCGTGCCTTCTCTTCCCCTCTCCTAGGGGCGGGATTCACTGTGGGGTGGGGTGGCCTGTCTGGGCTACTTGCACACTGCCAGGCTTGTGATGCTGGGGATCTGGCGTCTTAGCTGGGGTGGGTAGGCAAGGTGCAGAGGGGCAGGAGGGGCAGGCTTAGCTTGCTTCTCCTTAGGTGATCCACTTCAGGAGGGGCCCTGTGGCAGCAGCCGGGAGTCAGATCCGCTGCCGGAGGTTTGGCTCCGCAGAAGCGCAGAGTTGGGTGTTTGCGCGGAGCGAGCAAGTTCCCTGGCAGGAACTGGTTCTCTTTGGGATTTTGGCTGGGGGATGGGCGGGGGAGATGGCGCTGGCGAGCGCCTTTGTTCCCCACCAAACTGAGCTCTGTTGTCCGGGGGCTCAGCAGCTCTCCTTCCCTTTGTCCTCCAGCCTTCCCGCTTTCTGAGCAGAGCTGTTAACTTATGACCTCCCAGCTGCTAAGTCGTGCTTGCTGTGGGAACACAGTCCGTCAGGCCCCTCCGCTTTTTGCAAGCCAGACTCGGGGGCTCTGCTTGGTCGGCGAGCCGCCCCTCCGCCCCGGCTCCCTCCCGCCAGTCCGTGGAGCGCGCACCGCCTCGCCGCCCTTCCTACCCTCTTCCGTGGGCCTCTCGTCTGCGCTTGGCTCCGGCGACTCCGTTCTGCTAATCCTCTGGTGGTTTTCTGGGTTATTTAGGCAGGTGTAGGTGGAATCTAAGTGATCAGCAGGATGCGCGGTGAGCCCAGAGTCCTCCTACGCCGCCATCTTCCCTCTCCATCGCTGGTTATATATTTTTTATGCTCCATTTGTATGCAACACGGACTTCAGTTTGAGTCTATATTAAATTGTGTTACATGTGGACACATCTAATACAGAAGTAGGATGGGCCAACTAGACGGTCATTTGAGTGAGGTTTGATTTATTTGTTATAAGATAAAGCCTCTGGCAGGAAAAAAGCCCCAGGCAGAAAGAGGTTGGCTCAGAGAGGAAGTCTTGGTTTCTGTAGGAGGGTAGAATTCTCAGGACAGCATGGCCACTGGCAATTGCATTTTCAGTACACTTCCCCTCCCTTCTGCCTGTTTTCACTTTTCGTAGTGTCCTTTACCCAGGGTCTACCTTGATCTGGGAGCAGGTGACCCTGCTTCTAACAAATTGTCAAGTCACTAGTAACCTGATGCTACCTCATAATGCCTGTATGATTCGCTTTGCACTTCATCTCATCACACAGCCATTTTATCATCTCCCTTCACCACAAGAAGATGAGGGTGAGTACTGGATAATAAGGTATTTTGAAAGAGAGGCCACATTCACATAACTTTTGTTACAGCATACAGTCTTTGTATTACAGTGTATTGTTATAACTGTTCTATTACTAGCTACTGTTAAGCTTTTACTGTGTGTAACTGATGGATTAAACTTTATCATAGACACGTACATATGGGCAAAAACATAGTATACATAGAATTGGGTACTCTCCTCAGTTTCAGGCATCCACTGGGGGTCTGGAAAGGAATCCTCTGGAGATAAGGGGGCACTACTGTATTTCCTGAACTATTAGACCTGAGGTTCCCAGAAAACACGAGATCTGTATGTAAAAAAAACTAAAATTAGACTTTGACAAACTTGATGAAATATTACTATGCAAGTAACATCACTATACAGATGTCTCTGAAATAAGATTCTATAAAGAGGACAGAAAATATTTGTTTTAGTTGGGGTTCTTCAGGGTAGCAGAATCAATTAGACATGTGTAAGAGGAAGTTTATCATAGGAACTGGCCTATGTAATTATGGATTATGAATGCCAAGTCCCATGATCCACCATCAGCAAGGTTGAGAACCAGGAAAGCGAGTGGTCTAATGAGAACCAGAGAATCACTGATAAAAGTCCCCGAGTCTGAACGCCCAAGAATCAGGAGCTCCAGTGTCATAGGGCAGGAGAAGGTGGACAACCCAGCTGTACTGAAGAGAGAGACTTTACCTTTCCTCTGCTTTTGTGTTCTGTGGGGACTCTCAGGAGACTGAAGGATGCCCACCCACATTAGTTAGGGTAGGTCTCTTTACTCAGTCTACTGAATCAAATTCAAATCTCTCCAAGAAACACCTTTACAGGCACACCTCAGGGCAACATGTTACCAGCTATCTGACCATCCCTTAGCCCAGTTAAGTTGATATGTAAAATTAACCATCACAAGATATTTCTCAAAAACTTGTCTAAAAGCTGCTATGTAAATAACTTATCTAAAGGCATTGATGATTCATATCATCAGTGGTAGCATCAACACACCAAGAGCAGAAGAGAGCTGCAGAAATCCGTAGGATCTTCTTTGTTTGGGAAGCGTGCAAGAATGAGGCTGCACATTCTGGCACCTGCTTTAATAACCCGGACGCTAGGCAGAAACCATAATTCTCAGTGACACCTAACCAATACCCTGTAAAGCAATAGTCACGACCAGCAAGGAAAACAGACAATGGACAGATGACCAAAGAGAATGGACCTGTTCATGGGGTGTGTTCCAAAGGGTCATTTTCCCTTGGTTTTGCCTGCCTTCACATGTATGGTTCCACCGACATCTCAAAGTATTTCCTTTTTCTTTATTTTTTCTTTAAATTTAAATCCAAGTTAGTAAACATCTAGTGTAATAATGATTTTAGGAATAGAATTTAGTGTACACATAACACCCAGTGCTCATCCCAACAAGTGCCCTCCTCAATACCCTGCCCATCTAGCCCATCCAACACCCCGCCAGCAACCCTCAGATTGTTCTCTGTGTTTAAGAGTCTCTTACAGTTTATCTCCCTCTCTAATCTCTAAGACTGAACACATGGAACACACACTAGTCTTTTCTGTGTATAAGTTGCTTTGCTAAAGTTCTTGGAAGATGGACATTTACAGTCTAGTATTTCAAAAGGAGTCCAAATTAATTGATAATTGCACTACTGACATTGTATTACTTATAGCTTCTTCTTAAAGTGGTAGAAAGGCAGGGTGGATTTGTGGAAAGAACACAAGCGTTGGTTCAAGAGATTAAGCATTAGTTGGGCGTGTTTTGAAGTATGAACTGGGGCTTCCCAGTTTCCCTACTATAAGCTTTCTTTCCAGCCACAGGTAGAATGGCAAGTTCAGGGACTATCAGGGGAACTCACATGATTACCCTGAACAATCACCTATAGAGACCCAGACTAATGCTTTGTAGTTTTTATTTGAATTTGCTAAGCTATCATGTTCTTCCTCAAGATATCTTAGTGTCACCACCAGTCAAGTCCTGATTCAAAAGTCGCCTTCTCAGTGAGGACTTCCCATTTCAGATTATGCAGATTCCAAGGCTTCACCCATTGTGGCCTTTCCTTTCCTTTTTCCTACAATTTGTCACTCTGAAACACGTTACTTATCTCCCTTATTTATTTGGTTCTCTGTTTGTCCCCCGGTTCTGACCCCCACTGGAATGAAAGTTCCATAAGATGACTTGGTTTTGTCTCTTTACATTGCTGTGTCTTTAGTACTTGAAGCAGTGCCTGACACAGAGTAGCCGCTCATTAAATATGGGTTGGCAGGTTAAGTAATGAAGAGAAATTTCAATATTATGAGGAAGAATGCAGCAAATTGAGTCCAGTGGGATGTAAAAAAAAAAAAAAAAAAAAAAGCTATGTATTATCACTAAGGATGTTTACTTTCTTCACTATTTCTTCTGGCGACCATTGCCATGGCATGTTGTCTCAGTTTTTGCTCCTACCCTCCTTTTACAGCACATTCTCCACCGAGGAAAAAGACGTTTGATGTTTAGCTCTGGTCCTCCTGGGACTCTCGTTACTCTTTAACTAAACCCACAGTCTTCCTCCAGCCCCGTACCTCTAGACTTCCTCCAGCCTGGCCGCATGCTCCCCATGATTCAATCTTCTGCCTCACTGGCTTTCTTCATATTCTGCAGATCCACCTAATTATTCTACCCTTTGGTATTTGTGCCTGTTCTACTGGGGTATTTCTTTCTGCTTGGAACAAACCTTAGTTTGGTTGGCTTCTGTACGTCACTTATGGCTAAAAATTTTATATTTCAAATTGTAGCATTTTAAAAATAAATATATGTGATTATAATAAAAGAGGTCATAATAAAAAGCATACATTAACATTTTGGATAATGATAGATATTTATATTATAAATATATATTTATCAATATCTGAAACTTGAAGCCGTTCATATTGAAACATCATTTTGGCATCAAAAAATCACTAAATACTTATTATGCAATGAACCGGAGAATTGAAAGGAGTTATGTTATGATCATAGTAGTGAGGAGATATAAAACGAATACCCCAGTTTGTTAGGAGAGTAAAGCAATATCTAGTATTTCTGAACTCAAACTATGTCAAGGACTATTTATATCAATGGGATCCTCACCACAGCATTTCGATGTAGGTATGAGTGCAATCATTTTATAGATGGGAAACCTGGATATCAGATGATTTAAGTTCGTTCTTTGAGATCTCACATATAGAAAAATGGGTTCCCAGGGCAAGAATATGTGGCTTCAAAGCTCAGGCTGCGTCTCCCAGATGAAAGAATTCTTGGATGGAAAAGGAGCGCCATGGGGGTGAGGGTTAATCAGAGCGCTCTGTGGTCAGAAAAAGCTTTCCGCAGGAGATGGCGTTACACTAAGTCTGGAAGGACCAGGGAGTGCAAAACTGAGGCTGACAAAAAAAAAATAGTTCTTTCTGGAAAATGCAAGCACTTCAAACTAGTTAGAACACAGAGTCTGAAAGAGAGTGGGCGGACACAGATGTGTGCGGTGCACAGACGTTTGACTAAATCCTGTGGGTAACCACAGTGTCAGGTAAGTATTTCAATAAAATTATACATTGACCACGGGTCTATGAAAGATTGGGTCGAGGAAGAAATCCTTAGGAAACCTGGCAATATTCCGGTGAAGAGGTGATCAGGATCTTGAAACAAGAAACAAGGATTACACATGGAGAACACTGGACACGGAATACATATTTAGCAGGTGAAATCACTTGGAATTATGGATTGCTTAGATGTGGGGCCTGAGGCAGATGTAGGAATTTAAAATAAAATCCACGATTCTTGGTAAGATGCCTAAGAGGATTGTGTGCCATTAAGGAATTTAACAGGAAGAACAGATTTTTAGGAAAATCTATTTTCTATGCTGTTTTTAGATTTAAGCCCCTGAGGAACACTGATATACTCACTAAACCATTTAACATATAGGTTTGGAGCCTGGAACACAGTTTAGATGTGTCTCCAAAGACAATGACCAGCTTTAAGTCCCAACCTGAACACTCAAAATCTGTATAACCCTGGATAAATGATTTAATTTCTCTAAACTTTAGTGTGTTCGTCGATCAAATGGACAAAGTTACAATACCACACAGTGTCCCCATGATAATTGAATATCATAATCTGTAAAACACACGTAGAACATTACCTAGCAGGTGTATTTGTGGGTGTGGCCACAGTTTTCATTAATACTTGTTATTTTGCTTGGCAGACACACAGATTTATGAGTGGGTTAATCTATTAGGCAGTGCAGGTTGAAGACCTGATATGAATGAGATCAACTGGGAAGATAGGATGACAGGAGAGAGGAAAACTAGGAATAAACCCTTGGAAACATCTGCACTGAAGACAAAGATATGAGGAGAGAAAACTTAATGTGTGCTGGGGTATAATTAATCTCAGGGCTGGAAGGAGGGAGTGAATGTTGTTGAAGAAGCCATAGGAGCTAGTAGAGAAGTGAAGGAGTAACATGTTAAATAGGGAAGACATATAAAGGAAAGGAAGTGACTTGTCAATTTGGAAGTAGTAAAAGGGTTTCAATAGAATGATAGGGTTGGAAAAAAGAAACCAGATTGCGTCAGTTTTGAGAAATTCTTGGGAGGTCTGCATGTGGAGACAGTGGGAATAGGCCAGTCATGATTCTTTAAATAGGAAGGCAGTACAGATACTTGGTGGGGAAGGTCTTGAAATGGTACAAGGAAAGGGAATCTAAACCTAAAATTCACGCATTTGTTATTTTTTAATTAATTTATTTTTATTTTAGAAAGAGAGAGAGAGAATGGGGAAAGGCCAGTGGGAGAGAGGCAGAGAGAGGGAGAAAGAGAATCCCAAGCAGGCTGTATGCTGAGTGCGGAGCCTGATGTGGGGCTCGATCTCATGCCCCTGGGATCATGACCTGAGCCAAAACCAAGAGTTGGATACTCAACCGACTGAGCCACACAGGTGCTTCTAACATTTACCTATTCAAAATATACTAATCAGAGATTTTGAGTAGATTTAAGGATAGTGCAACTATCTCCCCTAATCTAATTTCACTTCCCATCTGTACCCTCTTCACCCCAGCCAGGGGAAAACACGAGTTCACCTTGTTTTCTGTAGATTTGCCTATTCTGGACGTTTCATATAAATCGAATCATAGAATATGTGGTCCTTAAAGATGAGCTCATTTCATTCAGCATAATGTTTTTGAGGTGCATCCGTGTTGTAGCATGAATCAGCACTTCTTTGTCTTATTTTCTTTTGTTTTGTTTTTGCTGAATAATATTCCACTGCGTGGATATGCCACAGTCATTTCTCAGCTGATTGATGTTTGGGTTGTTTCTCTTTTTTGGCTCTTCTGAATAATTCTGCTATGAACATTCATGTACAAGTTTTGTGTAGATGCATGTTTTCATTTTCTTGAGTGTGTAGCCTGGTGTAGAATTTCCAGGTCATGTGGAAATTCTTTAAGTGTTTGGGGAACTGCCGGACTGTTTTCCAAAGCAGGAAGATCATTTTCCGTTTACTCCAGCAGTGTATGAGCCTTCCAATTTCTTCACAATTATTATTTTTCCCAGCTCTCATTTGTTGTTGTTATTCTAGAATGAAATTGGTTTTATGCGATAATTGCATTTTCATATAATATCGTCAGTGTTTCTGTTTAATCTGTGGAGACCTTTTCAGTAAAGTGAACCTTAATTTAAAGCCACCAATTCAATTGTGAATCAGAAAAAAAGTTACCATAAATTCAGGACAGTATTTCCTTGGCATTCCTGATGTCGGGGGCCGACAGGATATTTAGACTATATACAGTTGTGTGCATGATAACAAGGGAGTCATTTTCGGCAGTTACGTCAGGGTCAACAGTATGGCTAATTTGTAAGAACACATATGGCATTATCACCTCTGTCCAGTGGTTTAGAGCCCCATGGGCTGCAATGTCAGATACGAAGTCCACTGCAATCGGGCTGCTAGTAGGATTGTTTTTGTCGTATTTCTTCTGTTAGATTTTTGCTCTGATCCTGGATATTGCCTTCCATTGCTTTTCCCTGCCCTTTTTTGCTGATTTTGGCAGCTACTTAATTTAAAACCTTTTAATCTAGTTCCTTTCTGTTTCAATCTGGGAAATTCAGTGTTCCTGGCTTATAACTTAAATATTTTGTGCTATAAATCTGTGGTATTATTTTCATCACGGAGACATAGGATACCAAAGCTGCATAATCTTTTCATGGAAAGGTAACATCAAAGGAATATTATTCAGCAAAACTAAAGGAGGGCCCTTATTCACAGCAGCTTTATTTGTAATAGCTGCAAGCTGGAAATGGCCGAGATGTCCTTTAATAGGTGAAAGCCTAAATAAACTGTAGTCTGATCATACCCTGGAATACTAATTGGCGATATTAAAACAACAACAAAAATTATTATCACACAAAAACTTGGCTGAATCTGCATGGATTTCACTAGATAAAAAAAAAAAAAAAAAAAAAAAAAAAAAGATTCCAAATAGTTACATACTATGTGATTCCATTGTATACAAAACTTTTTTGACTTGACAAACTTATAGACATGGAGAACGAATTTGTGATTGCCAGAGCTCAGGAATGAGGGGTGGAGCAGGGAATGAATTTTGTAATAAGAGGTAACAGCAGGGATCCTTGTCGTGAAACTGTTCTGTATCTTCTGTATCTTGACTGTATCAATGTTACTGTCCTGGTTGTGATAATAGTACCATCGTTTTGCAAAATGTTACCATTGGTGTGAACAGAGTAAAGGTACAGAGTGTATCTCTGTATTACTTCCTATAATTCCATGTGAATCTTTAATTATCTCAAAACAAAAATCTCTAATTAAAAAGTGCATTGAAAGGTATGCACCTTCTATTGAGAAAAAGACCTGATCTAAAATGATTAGAACCTTATTGTTTCGATATGTGGATTTTCCAAAGCAAAATACATATCATTGTATATTAAGCTAAGTTGCTTCTTGCATTAACTTTTTTTTTTTTTTTTTTAATCACAAGCAATTTGAGATACCTTGGTGTCTTGTTGCCCTGGAAATAATTTAGCTCCCCGACCCCAGGGGATGAAACAGATAAAGTTTGGGGGGAAAAAAGCCTTCTTTAAATATACCATTCATCCCAGATCAATGACATTTCATTTAATATTTTGAATATCAAAGAGAAATGAAAGCTGGATAATTTTCTTTCAACAAATAAATGAAAGAACTAATAACATCTATCAGTTATGTGCGTACTGGCACGGTCAATGAAAAATAATTTGGGACAAGCCTTTTTTGAAAACTTTGAGGATCATAGATTTTTAAAACTATAGAAATGTTACTTTACTGGTGAAAACAATATTTGAAAGAAAAATCCCAGTTTGTGCTCTGCAGTGAGTGGAAAACCATTACAAGCTTGGTAGATTATTTGATTTGGGGTTTTTGGTAAAGAAGGAAGCCTCAACTCTGAATCATGATTTTTCATGAGACGCTTTGTCATAGGGGATTCTGACAAAAATTCTTAAAAGTGTTATTTTTTTTTTTTGGCTTCCCTGAAATTTGTCAATGTACAGAATGTCAGGACCTTCCTAAGAGTTCTGCTAAGAAATGAAAGTGTCATAGAATATTTAAGGCTTTCAAGAAAACGTCTTTGAGCACCTGGTTAAAATTCAGGCAAAATTAATTTCTTAGAATAAAAAATACAGTATAATTCTCAGGCTAATGTAGGGAGAATTAACTTGGCCTGAATAATGCCTGGATCATTTGGCTGAAAAGGAAAAATCGCCTTTATTTAGGGCTGTGGGGTCATCACGGTAGTGATGCTGAACACAAATATGAGTTCCTGTAGCCAAATTGCCATTGTCAAGAGAGATTAGAGACCGATATCAGTTCAGATTTCCCAGTGCTTGAGAAGTGAAGCCTCATGTAGGCCAGGATCAAAGTCGGTAAAGACTTACACATTTATCATCTGGCAGGCTCTGCAAACACCATAAAACAGTGCAAATAATTCAGAGTATAAATTCTTAGATGACCTTAAATACGAAATCTGAATTCATAATACTTTCTCACTGACACAGACAGGGACAGTTGAGGAAGGACTTGCTGAAGATGAGCTTCTTGAATTGAGGACAAAGAATATAATGGGTCTCGCTTCAGATGAGCAGCTCTGTAGTCTTTTTCCAGGGGACCGTCCTCCAGCAGTGTGACCGATGGAAACGCCAGGCTTGTGGGTTTTGTTTTTGTTTCTATTTTTTATTACCTTGATTTTATAATCCGGTTGTTCTCTTACATACCAACATGAAAAGTAAAAAATGATCAGATGATATTGGTAAAAAAAACTGATGTTACAGTGTTGTTGAAGAAGATGATTCCAGTTTTATTTTAAAACACCAACTATAGGGGCAACTGGCTGGCTCCCATCAGTAGAGTATGCAGCTCTTAATCTCACTGTCATTAGCATGAACCCCATGTTGAGTGTGGAGAATACTTTAAAAAAAAATTAAACGGGGTGCCTGGGTGGCTCAGTCAGTTGGGCATCTGACTTTGTCTTGGGTCATGATCTCACAGTTTGTGGGTTCGAGCCCTGTGTCAGGCTCTGTACTGACAGCTCAGAGTCTGGGGCCTGCTTCGGATTCTCTCTCCCTCTCTTTCTGCCCTCTTCCTGGCTTGTGCTCTGTCTCTCTCTGTCAAAAATAAATAAACGTTAAATTTTTTAAAATTAAACAAACAAAAAAACACACCAAATATAACTGTGTGTAAGTAAGTATGCTCATGTAGGTTTATCAGTTTTTAGGGACAAATTGTCAGGATAAACCAAAACGGTAATAATGATGGTCTCTGCGGAGTGAGATTTGGGGAAAAAGTTATGTAGATATGTACTTTTGGAATAAAAAGTATTAAATGTATGAAGAACAGGAGTGGCATATATATTATCAAGACTAAGTCTAAGACATGAACATTTCAGCTTCTTTTTCAGGAAAACAAACTGCAAAATCTCACAGAAATCTACTTTTGCTGAAAAAAAATCTGTGGGGTTTTTCTTTCGTTTTACCTCCTTGGAAAATTTAGAATCATTGTCTTTTTAGGAACCAGCCATTATTTTTATCAAAAAATGAAAAGAAAAAGACAGGATTGTTTATGAAGATTATATTATGAATTGTGTCCATGTGAGGAAATGGCTTTTTCATTTTAGGACATGGACTTATTCCTTTGTGTAAGACTCTCAGAGAGAGTCAAGGTTCTAGCTGATTAAGAAATACTGATGCACAGGATATGAATTGGGATCTTCATCTCATTTGTATGTGCACCCATGTTCAATGTCCAACTCTACTATTTCTGGTCAACAGGGTAACAGATCCCTTTCTACTTCTCTACTCAATGTCATCATTTCTTCCCTCCCTCCGTTCCTTCCTTCCTCCCTCTGCCCCTGCCCCCCTTTCTCCCTCCGTCCCTCCCTTCCTTCCTTTCTTCCTGAATAGAAACCTTCTCTCTACCATGAGACAGTAGGCACCACTGAGGATTTTTATCATGACTGTGTGATCTGCTGTCACATAAGGCGAAACAACCCTGGGTGGTGGATGAGAGTAAAAGTATTATTGACTGGAGAGCAATCTCCAAAGCGTTACCTATGAATTGGCTGGTATAACACTCCAAACAAGAGACAGGAGGACACAGAAATAGGCCCACTTCATTATTTTCATCAGAAATTGGAATGAATACGTGTTTTGTCTATTAATGGTTCTATTTTATATGGGTATGAACAAGCTAACAGTAAAACATCACCAAAATGACTATTATAATCTGTGGTCCAGAATACAAACATCCAGTACAAGCCAATTCTGGGCAGAACTCATCTGGAAGAAAACGAAATCACATGCAAAGATGGGAAAGAGCGGACCAAGCCCAGGAATCCTGGTTTCACGGATTTGACCAGCATCAGTAGTATCCGTCTGGAGTAGGACATTGCTTATGTTTGGTTTTCTCTCAAGTAAACTGCAGGATGGGGCGTCTGCCCACCTAACACTAATGAGATGTTGGAAATACATGATAGTGTAGTTGTAAACTTAGAAAATATAGGCCTCTTTTGTAGATGAAATATTTAAGAGAAAAAAAGGTCTGATCTGTAGACCAGGATTGAAATCTGAGTGGATATACTAAAATCCAGCATGGTACAGGGTAATCCCTGCTGTTCTCTGGGCCCTGGCATTCTCACCCTGTAAGAGCAGTTAGGAGACCCTTCAAATAATATTTTATTTTATTTTTATTTTTTTAAATATTTTAAACCTACAATTTTATGTTCCTGCTTAAAGCACTAATATATCTCTCTGCTATTATTTTTCTTTCAGAAAAGGAATACAGATATCTTTAAAATGCGATTTTAATGCAATCAAAAGATGTTGTAATGTAATCATTATAATAATAAAATATTATGGTTAAAAATGACTAGGAAAGATGACATTCGCTTCTGGGTTTATTATCAACTGTATTTCTAGGGAAGTAAAGATTTGAAAATAACAATAAAATCTGCAAGTGATTTATATAAAAGCTTTCTCAGTGAAGTAATGTGACCATGACTGTTTCTAATTCCACTAAAGTAATGGCCAATAAAATTTGGGTGTATCACGCAGTACAATTAGGTTAATTTAGATTAAAAAAATTAGAAGTGTGTTATTAAGTGCATTGTATTTTAAAAATGATTTAAGAGATCACATCAATCATTTAGCGCATCTGTTAATAATTAAGGGATGGGGCAAGGTAGTTCTTATGGATGTTTTATCGTATCTTTACGTAAGCTATTGACTAAGAATTCATTGTTCAAAGCAGTCTAGTCCAGGTTTTCAGGAGGTCATTCAGACCGCACTGGAAGATCACTGTCAAATTATAGTCCTGCCTGGGACTGCCTGGGTTTGACATCAGCTTTATTTCCGCGTGACAGAATCTAACACAAAAGAAAAACCGCAGGTGAAAGAGACATAAGGAACACAGCTATGAGGGAAGTTTTATGCTTAAAGGGAAAGAGGAGTGGTTTGAATTTCTAAAAGATGAGAGCATAAGCCCCTTAGATCTTTCAAAGTACCGAAATAGTCATTTTTAAGTAAAAGCAAGACTCGGAGCTTCAGAGAGTTCAGAGAACTTCATCCTGAAGCTACTGTTGCTGCCACACCAGGGATCGTCAGATATCGCAGCGCACTCTGTCAGCTGTCAGGAAATAAATCTCTCTATCAGATGGAGGCCGTAGGAGTTGGAGCCAATACTGTACAGTGTGCCACCCAGGGAGCTCCCAACATGCCTGGCGAACAAGGGGTCCCTGGCGTACTCTGATTTATGTGTATCTGTAAAGTTACTCCTGATACAGTCATATAAAGACACTGATCAAGAGCGCTATCACTTGAAATGCTTTCATACCGTGGCCACCTCCCTCAACCTATTGTCCGTGGCTGCAAGGAAAGAAAAGCACCAGATTCCGTTCCCAGCAGTTTCTTCCTTTCCACTGTGACCCCTCTAAAAGACTGTTGCCCGGAGCACCAGTGCTCCCTTCCTGTGCTAGCAGAGAGCAGCAAGTACTTGTATTTGTGTGAGAAAGGTGGCCCTGTAGGTTGTTTCCTCTGTCAATAGATTTGCTGTATCATCTCAGGATTTCTCAGATGCCTGCCGTGGTCCTTTTCTTGCTCTCAAATTTCTAGGATTCCTAAACATGCAACTGGCTTTCCGACTCTGATCATGAGCATGTGGCTTGTGCCATGTTTCATTCCCCGTTATCTCCGAAGTGATTGTATTTCTTCTTCGTTTCATTATACTTCCAATCCTACGAGGTCCGAATCGTACTGGATCTGTGCTAGCAGTAATAGTTAAAAATGTGGATGTCATTGTTTGGTTGCTGTTGAAATTGGCTATCATTTGTAACTTGCTGCAAGATAGGAATCGGATAAAATCAAAGCAGGGTATATGATGAATTTATATTTGCAATGTCTGATACTTGCAAATAAACTTAATTCACATATCGGGTTAGTTTCACAAGAAGATGTAGAAACACTCCACAGGAACACATCGTTAGGGACTTCAGATTGGGGAGTTCAAAGGCCCAAACACATTTTGGAGAGTTTTGGTATTGCTGAAAACATAATCGAAGTCAGTGGCCCAGTTCCTGAAAAGCATTATTTTATCAGGGTTTTAAACAGGGCAGGAAAGAAGGAAAAATTTCAGAAGTGCTGAAAAGAAAATAATGAAGACTGACCTCGATTACGAGTGAAAAATCGATTCCTCAATTATGAGGAAAATCTGTTGTGTGTTTGAGAATTATGTAGACCTAGTGTAATTATAAAGATTTTTTTTAGCTGAGTTTTTGTTTGCTCCCAATGTAAACAAATATAATTTTAAAACTTAGTCTCTAGAAAATGCTTCATGTTGGACTTACCTATGTACATATTATGCTTTTCTTTACCTTCCCAAGAGAGTAAATACTTGAGAACTATGCCTTATATTTCATTGTAAGCGACTAGTCGCTTACTAGTCCCTATATTCATAATTTGAATGTAGTAGCTTTGAACAAACATCTGTTGGTTATAAAAATAAACTATTATTCCATGGGATTTACCCCATTATTTGTTTTGCAAATATAATTGCAGACGCACATATCTTTTGTTTTATTCCCTTACAATATTCGGTTTCTCCCTGCCATCACTACTTTGCTTTGTTACTTTATTTTATTTTATTTTATTTTGTTATTTTATTTTCTTTTGTGTTAGGAAGCTTTTCTAGTACTGGTCTCTATATTCTGAAATGGGATCATTTCTTTCTAACTTTAATGTGGCTTCCATTTTACTCCCATTCAAGTCAGAAAGATTCATATTATGTCATTTATTGCCACCGCACACTCCTTGGATAGATTGTGTGAACTCTTTTGAAAATGATGCCTAAGTACTTTCTTACACATTTTGAGACATGGTTTTTAATAGTTTCTTGCTTAAAAGAATTATCCTCATATCTTCCAGAAAGTGCTAGAATTTATGGAAAGAGAAAAAATGTAAGTCAGCCTGCAGGATGTGGAGACAGGAAATCTTGTTTTCATTTCCATCTCTGACATGTTGTGTGTTTCCACTGCTACAGAAAGAGGCATGCTACAATATATTCATGGCAGAAGTTACCATTCAATTTCTGTCCATGGCAGGAAGGGAAGCAGAAATTTTCCCTTGAGTTTGAAAGTTCAGCTGTGATCTCACACAGCTATTATTTGGAATACAACAATGGTAAAAGATCCAAAAGGTGCTAGTGAAAAACAATTTTACTGCATGTATTTCCACAACAATTACAGCCAGAAGGAGGCTGGGTTGGAGTACAGTCTTCTTATGGTTGACCTTGTGGCCACAATGATTTTACTGTACCCCAAATTTGAAAAGCAGTAGTTATGTTCACTGAATATGTGGTATGGAACATTTGAAAGTAGTGTCTTAAAACTCTGCTATTTAATTTTATGAGATTTTAAGTTAGTTTCGATGTTTCAAATTTGCAAATTCATCATAGCATATAGAAAACCTGGCTCACTGAGGAGACTTTCTGCCCACGTGCTTCTAATGCCCACATAGAGAAAAAGAAATGGCATATGATAACAACAAGAGCCTACTTTTGGTGTAGTAAACTTACAAATTAACTGTGATCCACCACAAGTGGCCCATTCAAATTATTGGTTAGCCATGTTGATGCATTTTAAGTAAGTCCTTAAATGGTAATAAAGAACAAAAGCATTTTAAATGAACAACTGTTTTAGTAATAGTTGGTGAATAAGATTATAGCTAGTTCAGTGAAGTTTTGGTTGGTTTACCTTTTAAAAAATGATAGGTGGTATCCCATATTGATTCAACTATGCATATTTTCCATGTCTTTCAATTACACTTCAGGCTCTCTTTCCTTTGGTTATTGATTGATTGATTTTTAATTTGACTATACTTTATAGGCAATGTTACATTAGTTTCAGATGTGCAACTTAGTATCTGACAAGTTTATACATTATGCTATGTTCACAGCAAGTATAGTCACCATCTGTCCCATTACATCTCTGGTACAATATCATTGACTGTATTCCTTATGGTGTCCTTTTTATTCCTGTGGCTTATCCCTCCATAGCTGGAGGCCTATATATCCCTTTCCCCTTTCCCCATTTTGTCCAACCCCCCACCCCCTCCCCTCTGGCAACCATCTGTTTGTTCTCTGGTTTTATAGTTCTTATTGTGTTTCTGTGTATTCATTTTTTGTTAAATTCCATTTATGAGTGGAATCGTATGGTTTTTGTCTTTTTCAGGCTGACTTATTTCAGTTAGCATAATACCCTCTAGGTCCATCCATGTTGTCTCAAATAGAACAGTCTCATCTTTTTATGGCTGTGTAATATTCCAGTGTTTTGTGTGTGTGTGTGTGTGTGTGTGTGTGTGTGTGTGTGTGTGTGTGTATGCGTGTATACATTTTCCTTATCCATTCATATATTGATGGACATCCATCTATTGAGGACATGATGCCCCAGTGTCTTGGCTGTTATTAGTATCCTGCAGTAAACATGGGGGCACATATCTTTTCAAGTTAATGTTTTCATTTTCCTTGGGTAAATACCCAGTGCTAGAATTATTGGATTATATGGTATTTATTTTTTAAATTTTCTTAGAAATCTCCATACTGTTTCCCACAGTGGATGTACCAATTTACATTCCTACTAACAGTGCATGAGAGTTTCTTTTTCTCCATATCCTTGCCAACACTTGTTTCTTGTCTTTTTGATTTTAGCCATTCTGACAGGTATGAGGTAGTATCCTATTGTGGTTTTGATTTGCATTTCCCTAATAATTAGTGATGTTGAGCATCTTTTCATGTGCCTCTTGGTTACTTCTCTTCTTTGGAAAAATGACTCTTTACTTCCTCTGTCTATTGTTTAATTAGATTGTTTCGTTTTATTTTTATTTTATTTTAGAGAGACAGCATGTGCATGTCACAGGGGGAGGAGCAGAGGGAGATAGGGGGGGAGAGAGAGAGAGAGAGAGAGAGAGAGAGAGAGAGAGAGAAAGAATATCCCAAGCAGACTCTACATTCAGCATGAAGGCTGATGCATGGCTCAATCCCACAACCACAAGATCATGACCTGAGCTGAAATCAAGAGTCAGAGGCTTACTGTTTGAATCGCCAAGTGTCCCTATTTGTTTTCATTTTTGGTGTTGAGTTGTAGAACTCCTTATCGGATATATCATTTTCAAATATCTTTTCCCATCCAGTAAGTTGTTGTTCTTGTTATCTTGATGATTTCCTTTGCTGTGCATGATTATTCTTTTAAATTAATTCTAACACTAAATTGACATTATTGATATTATACTTTTTTTTTTTTGGTGCAGTGGGTTTGATGGTGCGTGTGATGTATTTGACATTATAAGTCATATTTAAGGTATTACTAAACTAATATTTATGTTTTAATACCACATCCAATTTTGAGAATAAAAACAAGTCATATTACTAGCTTTGAATTCAGACCATTAAAACTAATTTATGTGTAGGTTTTGAGTTCTTTGTAAACTACCCTCTTACATCACTTTGTTATGCAAAACTTATTAATTCTTATTTTTATACTTTGCGTGAAGATAATATTTGATAATCTTTCATTAGTTATAGTTCAGAGAAGAGGTAGGATTTGGGGGTGCTTGGGTGGCTCAGTTGGTTAAGCGTCCAACTTCAGCTCAGGTCTTCATCTTGCAGTTCATGGGTTTCAATCCTGCATTGGGTTCTGTGCTGACAGCTCGGAGCCTGGAGCCTGCTTCAGATTCTGTGTCTTCCTCTCTGCGCACCCCCCCCCCCCACTTGTGCTCTGTTTCACTCTCTTGGTCTTTCAAAAATGAATAAATGTTAAAAAATTTAAAAAAGAAAAAAAGAAAAGAGGTAGGGTTTTAAAAGATTATTCTTAATGAAATTAGAAATTATTCTAAACCTATGTTGGAAATGTCTGACCTATCCTTAAAATGGACACATTCAAGAAAATAAAATAATTAGTAGTAGTAAAAATAATACAGTGCCTGGCACTATTGCTAACATCAGCCATTATGAAAGCACAGCTTACGCTGTTTCCTCATTTCTAAGATGTCAATATCTGTAGAGGTACCATCGATTTAACATCAGCTCTCCTGGGGAGGGGACAGAAATGGCTGGCAGGATTCTTTTGAAATCCATCGGAGGATGCATCCAAATCTAGGAAATGTTAAAATTGAAGAAATATTGGTCTCTGAGAATTGAGGAAATGTGGTAATGTATCTGTGCGTTTACCATCTGTGATATTCCAAATGAAACCCACAATTTTGCAGTTGAAACCTTTTCATCTGGTATGAACGTCCTGAAGCTATTACAGCTTTGCCGAGGTTGTTGTAAATGTGTCTATAATAATGAATGGGTACAGCTTGATATCACTGATTGTGTGGTCACGTTTCCCTCTGTAGTTAAGTTTGTAAATGCATGAAAGGCATTCTGAAGTATTTCACTATAGAGTAACCTCCTGTTTCTACGTCTGAAGAATGTCCTTTGGGATAGAGGAAGTATAAACATTACTTGGAAGAAATGAAAATCATGGGAAGAGATAAATCATTATAAAATGAATTACTCCTGACAGGGTTTTTCTCTTCAATAAAAGTTTGTCGTGAGCAAACTTTTAGGTGTAAAGTAGGATCTGATATTGTGAAGTAGGTTTTATTTAAAGTTGCATTCTTGATATTTGACTTAGCATAACATGACTACGACAAAAAAATGACACTATCAATAAAATAAACATGTTCATTAGGGTAAGGAGGCTTACAGGAATAAGAGAAATGGCTTTTTTTTTTTTTTTACAAGAAACAGGCCTACATTATCCATATTGCTTTTGCCTTGGTTGTAGTGTTTATACGATATTTATATAAAAGATTAAAACATTTGATAGTAATTCAAGGTTTACGCATGATACCCATGTAACAGTTTCCAGACAGAGAATTGTGCAACACACCATTCAATACTTATATTGGGATACGTGCATAAATACACAGATATCTTCCCCGTCAGTACAAAATTGCCACCAGGCTATTATTTTGATCCTATGGACGGATGTAAAGCGAGGAGCATGGGATGAATTGAAATGGTCTTAATGAAGTCTCTTATAGGTTTAATTAGGCATGCATCAGCTCAAAATACAGCTGGACCATAAAAGAGGCATAATGAGTACCTGAACTAACAATTTGATGTTGTTGTTATTTTGTTGTTTTCAGAATTCTTCTGTGTATGTTGGTGTACATGGAGTTTGAGGAAAGATGGTAGCTGTTACTTGCAGTGGTTTCTTCTGGTGTGAGTCATGGTTATGTTTAGTGTGTGTGTGTGTGTGTGTGTGTGTGTGTGTGCGCGCGCACATGCATGCACTACTATTTACAGTAGTGCAAATACTGTAAATAGATTTGGAAGTGTAATCAGGAAGGTCACAGAAGCAAAAACCCAAAGCCCACATCTTATGGGCTTTTAATTATAAAAGTATTTTCTCAAAAATTTTTGTTATTGGGGCGCCTGGGTGGCGCAGTCGGTTAAGCGTCCGACTTCAGGCAGGTCACGATCTCGCGGTCCGTGGGTTCGAGCCCCGCGTCGGGCTCTGGGCTGATGGCTCAGAGCCTGGAGCCTGTTTCCGATTCTGTGTCTCCCACTCTCTCTGCCCCTCCCCCGTTCATTCTCTGTCTCTCTCTGTCCCAAAAATAAATAAAAAACGTTGAAAAATAATTAAAATTTTTTTTTGTTATTTTACAGATAACAATAATGTAGAAAGAAGTCATAAAAATGACAGAACAATCCATTCACTTTTCATAGTTTTAGTAACTTGTTTTCTTATTCCCATGTACCTTCATTCCTTGTTTTATTTACATGTATTCTGTACATATGATTCCTTCTAATGAGAATACAGTTTTTCATTCTACTTTTTTAACTTACTACTTTAAAGTGTAGGACACTTGGGGGCGCCTGGGTAGCTCCGTAGGTTAAGCATTTGACTTTGGCTCAGGTCATGATTTCACGGTTTGTGGGTTCCAGACTAGTTTCAGGTTTTGTGCTGACAGGTCAGAGCCTGGAACCTGCTTTGGATTCTGTGTCTCCCTCTCTCTCTGCCCCTATTCCACTCACACATGCACGTGCGCTTTCTCTCTCTCTCAAAAATAAATATTAAAAATTTTTTTAAGTAGAACACTCATTTGATGACCCTTTGCAAAAGTGATATAAGAGTCTTTAGTGACGAATTCAAAGATCTGTAAGCAACTAGACTATAAAGTATATTTATTTATTTATTTTTTTTTTCAACGTTTATTTATTTTATTTTTGGGACAGAGAGAGACAGAGCATGAACGGGGGAGGGGCAGAGAGAGAGGGAGACACAGAATCCGAAATAGGCTCCAGGCTCTGACCCATCAGCCCAGAGCCCGACGCGGGGCTCGAACTCCCGGACCGCGAGATCGTGACCTGGCTGAAGTCGGACGCTTAACCGACTGCGCCACCCAGGCGCCCCTATAAAGTATATTTAAAACTATTTACATTGAATATCATAACACAGCAATGGAGTTTAAAAAAAAATATTTTCCTCCTTAAAAGCCATTGTAAATTTACATCATATTTTAACTCTTTGCATTGATGTCATCATGTGCAACCAGGGTATTTTGCATTTGTGAACAAAAATATAAAGTGATGAAATCGCAGTTATCAAAAACAAACAAAAACCAGATAACCAAAGCCAGAAAGGAAATAAAAATATCATATGATGTAGTATTCAGACATAGGGAGGCACCAGTATAAGAAGTAGCAGAATGAAGAGGAGTGAACTAAGAATATATGTTGAGAATATTTCACTTTAGTTTAATTGTACTATATTCCCCCCAAAAACAAAGTTTTTCTTTATGTTTAGCACTTTGTATCTACATGTTTCAGTTGAGAAACAAGGTAGATGATTCACCTATTTTGTCAATTTAAGTTTTAATCTCACTTTTGCTTCTTGTTTCCTATTTAAATATGTCCTCAGTGTAAAGGTAGTGTTTGTGTGAATTGAGTTTATGTGTGTGAAACATGGCTATTTATTACTGTTATCACAAAATTTTGGTTAATCATATTAAATAAAACCTATCCGTTTTGTAGTCAATGGCAGTTTTCATGATGAAAATTATAATGAATTTGGTATAATGGAGTACTCTGACTTTTTAATAATTTCTCATTTATTCTTTTAATTTCTAGATTTCTTCATCGTATGTTATATATAAATATATGTACATGTAGGGTTATGGCAATGGTCTAAAATATATTAATAGGAATTGTTTTGGTTTGAAATGCTTCTCAAAGGTGAAGTGTATGCAACTCTTTGATAAATATAAGCAATTTTTTATTTCATTGTTCCAGGTGAAATGATCCAATTGCAAATCACAGAACTATGTTTATACCTCTCAGTGACTAAGATAGATTTCTTTGAGTTTGCTTTTCTGTATTTTATGTAATGAAACTTTTTATGAATTCTAAATATAAGATGTATGTTTATTAAATTGTTTTTTACCTCCCCGAGAAGTATAATATCCTCACCCTCCTGGGGGCTAGTTTCTACTTATCAAGTAGATACATTAAATACTTCCCCTATTAAATGTCATGATCAACAATGATAAAAAGAAATTAATTTGATAAAAGTAAGATAATAAGAAAACACAATGGAATCTTAAGATAGAATCCATAAATGTTAGAATAGAAATTAAATAAGAAATCAATTAACTACTAAAACCTATTTTTAAAAGAAGAAACTCTTTATATCTATTTGCAATAAGTGTGGAATATTTTCATGGACAGTGATTGTGTTTTCACAATATTAGAAAAAGTGGGAATACTTCTTTCCTAGTAAATTTTAAAGTGTGGAATTTATATTGTTAAAATTTTTAATTTACTCAAGAAAGAGGTAACAAACCTCTGCAGATCAACAATTTCAAGAGTACTTCAGAGACTTATACCTAAAAATGATATCAGAAACTCTGAAGAATGTGTGTGATTTTCAGTCCTCCATCAACCCAGCATGGGATTATATTAGCCTCAGCATCTCATCTCAACTGAGAGTCTCTGGAGTGGAAAAGTAAACATTTAAGAATAGTGAGGAAAAATCTGAAAATGGGGGTAGAGAAAAAAAAAATTGAGGAAACCAAAACAAAACCAAACAAAAACAAACAAACCCAGAAAGCCAAGAATCTGGCTCTAGCATGTAGAGAGATTTAGTTTATATTCAAGACACCTTTACAAAACAACGGTCTATTTACTGGGGTAAGGGGGAGAAGGGAAAGAAACACACAATATTGAATCCCCAGCTTGCAATTTAGTTCCAGAGAGCTTGAAAAAGTACAGCCTATGTTTATGTAATTTGTAAATTAGAATGCATACATATGCAAAAAATACATTTAAGTAAATATCTGAAGAAAACACATTGCTTATACAATTCAGAAATTATAAATTTAAAGTTACTACGATGGATTTGACTATTTAACATGTCAAACTTCTGAATGGACAGAAATCAGCACATATAATAAACACATTTGAAGGACAAATGAAATTATACATGTGTCTGTATATACTCATAATATGTATAGCTATATATATATATATATATATATATATATGTGCATGTGTATGTAATAATAAGTGTTAATAGACCTAAATGTACATGTAACTCATGCAAAGCAATGAAAAAGTGTCCAATAACTTAAGAGAAATATAGGCAGAGGAGTACGGGTAAGAAAGTAAAACAATACAAAACAAAACAGAAAGAACCAAATCGTTTGAAACCTTGAGCCTCAAAACATTAAGTAAAAACCATACAGTGATTGGTAATGATTTAAAACATAAGGTTGTATTTAGTGTCTTCAGGTAGATTAAGAAGGTTGGATTTTGTAATTCTTTATCCAGATTGGAAATATATATAAATTTTCCGTATCTAATTCTACTAATAGGATTTGAAATGAGGAAAATATTGGATCAGTGTTAAAAGAAAAATATACAAGAGTGTTCATTTAAGTGATATTTTTAATACTCCTAAATCAGAAACAAATTTAGTGTCATTTTATGATAAAATATACATACTAAAAACAATCATGAGGTTAGTAAACCATATTATGTAGGTCAAACTTTGCTAAATGGGAATAACCATGCTATCCTTTGTAGTGTAAAAAGACACATCATGAAATAGAAGGGTTGCATTCTTATAAACTAAGATTATTAATATGATTATGATATATGAGGAAATATATCTGGAAAGTTATCAAAGTATAAGAGTATTGAGGGAGAGGATTTAAAAATATTTTTTAATGTTTATTTATTTTTGAGAGAGAAATGAGAGAGAGAGAGAGAGAGAGAGAGATCACAAGTGGGGGAGGGGCAGAGAGACAGAGACACAGAATTCTGAAGCAGGATCCAGGCTCTGAGCTGTCAGCTTAGAGTTCAGTGCGGGGCTTGAACTCACAAACCATGAGATCATGACCTGAGCTGAAGTTGGGCGCTTAACTGACCTGAACCACTTAGGTGCCCCAGAGGGAGGGGATTTTTTTATTCAAAATATAAATCAAGGTGAGATGTTCAAGGGAGAGAGGTCATATTTTATAAGGTGATCAGGTCCCAGAGAGGAATATTTGAGCAGAGACTGATGAGAAGCCAGTTAGGACATAACGTTGAGAATGGCATATTGCTTGAAAAAGCAAGAAGCAAGTATAAGGCTTTGTGTCAGAAACATGTTTGTTGTGATTTAGGTACAGAAGACAGATGTGAATGATAGGGAGATTTTTAAGCCAGGTAAAGTGAGGTCTACAATGCCATCACAAGGGAGCTTGAAAGTCATTGGATGAATTTAGCAGAAGGCTGTCATGATCCAGCTTGCCCTTATGGGTCCCTATGGCTTAACACTGGACTTACAAAGACAGAAACAGTTCCTCATGGCTTTAGTAGGTTACTCTAATAATCCACCAGAGAGATAATGGCAGCTTATACCATGTTGATAGTTTTGAAAGTGATGAAAAGCGACAGGCTTCTGGAGATATTTTGGATGTAGATTCCAAATGGAGTGCTGATTATTTTGATGTAGGGGATGAAGGAAAAACAAGAATAAGCCAATTTTAGCCTGAGTGGCTCTATTCTTAATTTTATTCAATGTGCCTTGATTTAAATTCATATTTAGAAAGCCACACATGCCAAGTGTTACCCTATTGAACAGAGCAACTCTAGACAATAAGGGTGAAAAGGGGACAGAAGTTGAGGACTGTGTTTTTGGGTGGCTCCAAGTTCAGGGCTTAGACTCAGAAATAGGCAGACCGGGAGAAAAGCAGGAAGGAGTAGCAGGAGTGAGGGGCAGGAGCTAAGAGAGTGTGGCTCTACAGGTCCAGTGAAGATACAGGAGGGGACAGATCTACTGGGTCAAGTGCTGGCTGTAAGTTTTGTCAGATATGCATTTAACAAGGAGGAAAGACTTCGATCTTGAATGGTGTTTTGTGACTGGTGTGTAGGGAATGATGCTTCATTTCATTCGTTTCAAGAAGGAATCCAGCCTTTTCTTTTGTGTGTATGGCTCCCATTCATTCCTCATCAATTGGATTGCAAAGTCTTGAATGTATGTTTCTCTGCCTTTTATGTTTTTATATGAATAATTGTCTGACAGAATATTTTTTAATAATTTAAAGGGTTAGACATACCTGCTTTTAATTTTAAATGTCATTTTATTCTTAAAACTTTTTCATCATTTCTGAAGTACATGAATTAGTTAAAAAATGATCAAAAGCCAATTGTTCAATAAAAAAAAAAACAACAAAATATTTAAACTGTAAAGTGGAAGAAAAATAAGACTCCTGAATACTGGTTAGGGAGATTTGCAACCATGGTCCATACCTTAAAAAAAGGGTTTGTCAAACTCAGTATAATATTAATGTCATCTATACAATTCAAAATGATGCTAATCCACTACTGTTGATTAATGTTTAAAACCAACAATCATTCTCATAAGGGAAACGCTTTCTCTAATTGTTTGGAAGTGCCCTTAGGTTAAAAGACGCAATAGTGCCTATGATTACTCAGACAAAAGAAACAGCACTATCTAATTTTGTATTAGTATACATAAAGTAAAAGGTAAGATAATGAATATGAGGATTCTATTGTGCAATCAAATTAAATGATGCAGATAAATATCACTTCCCAATTTCACATTTTAATATGTAAAGGCCATTTAAAATGGAAATTTTTCTGTGGGGAAAACTGACAAAAATTTCAAACATCACTTTATTCTTTTGACAAACTGCTTTTTCATTGTCTTTGTAAAAATGTTTATGTGGAGAATATTTTATTGAATGTAAAAGAAAGACATTATTTGAGTGAACTGTGGTTAACAGATAAATACCTACAGCACTGAGTGTAATGAAATAAGTATTTTTATCTCTTTCTGAAAGTAAACATTTGAAAAATTATGTATAATTGCTTACAGCAATACAGTTTCCAAAACTCAATCAATTAAAGTGACAAAACTTTTATGAAGTGTATTAAAACATTAACCAACAAACAAAGGTGGCCTATTTGGCAGAAAATGAAATACAGATGATGGGAAACTGCATGAAAATTGAAAACTATCCCCTCCCCCAAATCTCCAAAATCACAATTTACACATTTTTCTGACACAATATTAGTGACTGTACAAACAAGGGAAGATCATAGAAGGGTTCAAAACCACAAAAACACTGCGCACGTGCGCGCGCGCGCACACACACACACACACACACACACACACAATATTCTTCCCTCAAGTGGTTCTGATGTTCAGGTTAGCACCACTGGCTATGACTTGTGAAGCTGCTGAATTATTTTCTGTAGAGAATAAATTCATCTTCAACCAATTCCACATTTGGACAACTTTATCATTTCGGACCAATGTGCATTTGGCCTTTATGTCCTGTTCTCATTCTTGTCAGATACTTGTCAGTATCTTTACAGGCTGGTCCTTGCAAACAAATTTTTTGTGCTAATTTGGATATTAAACTGTAAATTTCAAGTCATCTCCTCCCCCATTTACAAAGGTTTTATCAATTACTGATTTATAAAAGATTAGATGAAAAGTATTTAAACTATCTGGCATAGATCTTAAAAAAAATTAAAGATTCACATGAATAAGCCATGATTAACTTTGAAACTTCTAACTGAGGAAGTGACATCCTTCTTGAGGGTATAATTTGTGCATTCTTCCAAATTCTTAACCTATTACTTGATTATACCCGGAAGAAATAGGCAGATATTTTTACATTTTTCTTTTTTTCTGTGGCATCTGAAGTTTGTCAGCAAATCTCTACCTCATTGACTGATATACTGCATTTGGTGAGAGCCAAGAGTTTTTGTAGTAATTGGCAGAAATGCTGTAAAATTATAAAGTAAACATACACACAAGCAAGAAACTATAGCAATGAAGAGCTTGCAGGCTGTCCTCCTATAAAATTAGTTGTAATTAATGGTCATGTAAAATATTCTGTATAGATTTTCAATGTGGGATGCTGATGTGAAAACAATGTGTATAGGATGAAGTTATTTGCACTGTGCAGAATTCAATCTGCATCAGCCTACCCACTTTCTTCCCACAGGTAGACACAGTTTATGCCATTTATTTGGTTTAACTTGAGAAAATAAATCTGATCTCTTACAGATATTTCCCGTCCAAATATAAATCTACCTCATGTGGACTAGTGCAGTGTTAGACTCATTTATTTATTTTAACATGAATATCATTGGATTAGAGGGAATCATTTTACGGACTTAAATATTGATTTAAACTGCTCAATGTATAAATATGTTTACACACTTAAATTTTGTTTTAAGTGTTCCGTAACATTTACTCTTGGAGAAATCAGGAATTTTTAAAATATTATATAAATATATCATCCCTTGTATTTGTGGAAACCTCAAAAATGCAGAATTTATTTGAAGTATATTTATTTTCTGACAGCTGTATAAATGTCTCATTTTTATTTCCCATGCATATTCTATAACGATTTAATTCAGAAATTCAGTGCTAGCATGCTGACATCCATATCCTTATTATTAAACTTAATGTGAACATGATACTTCAGAGGACCTAATTTTTTTCAACTTATTCAGGATTTTTTCTTCCTATTTAAATAATCATTATATACCTATACATTATATTTTTAAAAACTGAAGTATTGCCGGCCATGTGTTATATTACATTTCTTACTCAGTTGGTTAAAAAAACATTTCATTTTCTGTCATAAACAGTTCAGTCACAAAATAATACAATTTAATGGAAAGGATACGGGATTAACATTGTCATGAGACTGATTTGACTCTTGGTGACATGACTTTGAGAAAATTGCTTGGTGCCTCATTTTCCTAACAGGCAATGTGTGGTGTATAATGATACTTTTTAATTCATATACAAATGAAAAATCGATATACATTGTTGACCTGGCATCTAATTACTAATTAATGGATATTAGTTACTGTTATTTTGTTGTTATTGTTATTATCATGCCAACTTTTGGATTTTGTGTTAGCCAAACGTTTAGTGGCTCCTGTTTTGGATTTCCCAGGGTGAGACTGAGATGGACACTTTTCAAGGTAGCAGTGACGTCCCCTGAGGAGTCAGTAGGATGCTGAGGGAAATGGATGGTAGTCTCTGCATATTGAATCCCAAATTAGAAATCAGAATGCAGCGTTCATTTCTGACCATTATTTGTGGTTTTAGTGGTGGCTTGGTTCCCAGACATGCTTACCAAAATATAATGAATCCAAAATATAGATGCTTTAGTTGAATATTCTGGGAATTTAAATACCATTGAGAACATTGTTATAAGCAGATGATATACTATGTCCAGATATCAGGCAGACAGCTTGCAAATATGTCTTGGAAATCTGTTTGCATTCTTCCATGTGGATTTACTGTATTATGGTATAGAGACTTCTGATTTTAAAATTGCTGTGAAAAATACATATTTGTTGCCACACATTACAGATTTCTTAATAAAGTACGGATACTAACTTCAGAGAAATGTAGCACAGAAAAATACTACTGGGCCACATTAAGACACTTACCCATATGGCTTGATAAATAAATGTCGAAATTAAATAACAGCTAACAAGTAACAATAAATGTTGGCTAACCCACTCTAGTAATTTTTAAATAATTTGTTTTGAATTAATCAAATGGGGAAGGATTGACAATGCAATGCCTAGTGGGAAAAAAAAAAAATCCCATCTCTTACATAACCCTCTCAACAATGACTTGTGCAAAAAGCCTAGGTTGAGTAGTAGCTACACTAAAGCATCAAAAGATACATCAGAGGATGTTTGGTTTCTAATGTTATTCAGAGCCTCATTTGCTTTTATTTTCGATTTGGTTTGCCTTGTTTATTTTTGGTCATAGAAGCAAATCCTTCAAATATGGCATAAGTGGTAAGTTTACATACTGGCAAGAGCCTTGTTGTTTCTCAGCACATGGAATTTTCAGGGCCATCTTGGTTGTCGGTGGCACAAGAATTCAGGAGCCACTTGGGTTCCACCACTAGCCTTTCTCCTAGGGCAGCAATATGTCCACCGAGAACAGAAAAGGATTCTGAGGGGAAGACTCTTGCTAAAAGCAAAATAGACCTGACTTTCACCTGTTGTTTTCCATAAGCTAAAAGACAGGGTCAGTGCGTAAGTCATGAGTGAGAATGTGAGGATACAAGGCAAGGGACATGGATGTTGAATGGAAGAATCACTGTCTTTTCCCGTCCACCTTTTATATGCTTGATACCAAGTTTATAATTTTGTATTCTCCAGCAAGTAGCCAGGTAGATTTTAAGGTTGTTGTCTTAATGCGAAAAGTGATCCTCATTGTTTAAAAAAAAAATTAGTATAGTGATTTTGCCTGATGTTCCTCTGGTGGACCTTGGGAGTAAATATTTCCACCAGCGTGCCACTCAATGTTTATAAAACAGTTGACAACAACGTTGAAGTAGGATGGAAATATCAGGATGAAAATGGTTTCAAAATTGGTCAGGACTCGATTGTAATTTTGTGAAATGTTGGGTAATGAATGATATCCTTTTTCTAATAGCCCTCAACGTTTATTCCCCACCCCCTTAACATTTCTGATAGCTCTATCATTGGTCTCTAAAAATCTTGAAAAGGAATCCTTGAGTAGATTCAACTTTGATATCATTAAATTTACCTATCTAGAATTTGTAAATTTTCCTGCTGACACAGAATATTGAATTTAATGGAAACCGACACAGGAGACCCTGAAAAACAACACATATCTCAGTCACTGAGCGAGAAGAATTTCCATACAAACAAGGTTCATAAAACCTAATCAGTGAGGGATTAGTGGCCATCGTCATTAGCAAATGCAGAAACTCTTCATTTATTCATTTGCCCATTCATCCAATAGTTCAACAAATATTTATTTAGTTAGTTAGGGTATCATTGACCCACAGTATTAGTTTCAGGTGTACAATATAGTGATTTCTTGAATGATTTCTAACTTAAGGGGATTGACTCTGCATGGTCCTAATTGCATACATGAAAAAATTAAAAAAAAATGAACAAACAAAAAAAGCAGAAACAGATCCATAAATACAGAAAACAAACTGGTGGCTGCCAGAAGACAGAAAGGGGGGGAGATGGCCAAAATGGGTGGAGGGGAGTAGGAGGTCAGGCTTCTAGTAGTAGAAAGAGTAAGTCACAGAGATGTAAGGTACAGCATAGGGAATATAGTCAGTGATACTGTAATAGTGTTGTCTGGTGACAGATGGTAGCATAGCATAATGTATAGAGCTGTCCAATCACTATGTTGTACACCTGAAGCTAATGTAACATTGTGTGTCAGTATACTTCAGCTTGAAAAAAGAAGTTACAGAAAGAGTTTTTTCAATGTGTTTTTAAAATTTATTTTGAGAAAGAGAGAAAGAGAGGAGAGAGAGAGTAAGCATGAGCAGGGGAGAGGCAGAGAGAGAGAGGGAGAGAGGGAATCTCAAGCAGGCTCCACACTCCACATGGAGCCCAACATGGGGCTCAATCCCAACAACCATGAGATCGTGACCTGAGCTGAAATCCAGAGTCAGATGCTTATTAACCAACCCAGCCACCCTGGGCACCCTGATAGACTTTTTTTTTGAAAGCAATTATTGCCTGGAACATGATGAGATAAATGTTAAACTATTTATCAAAAATAAAATAGAAAAACTGTTAAGACAGAAGCTGCTAGAAAGAGTATGAGAGATGTAAATGAGATGTAACAGAGAAGTAACACATACATTAAAGGAGTTCATAGAAAAGATATAAGAAGAACAATTGAAGTTATAAATGAGAATACTTCCGAATGAAATTCTTGAATCTGTGATCTTTATCTAGAAAGTTTTGTGTAAAATTATTATCAGTATACAAACTGCTTCTTCAAGTTTCTGGACAGCAGGGATTAACAATTATATGATCAGGAAGAGAAAAAAATGTCATGCATGAGAGGCAGAGATGATATTAAAATGATATTAAAAATCAAAACAGACATATCCACCAATCAGACAGGAAGTGGGTTATCCACAGTAGAAACTACCGCTGACTGACGTTGGTTAGTTAATTGTATTCAGAGTTAGAGATTTTTGTCTGGGAGAGACAAGTCTTTTCACGATGTTTATTCTTCAGACTGTCTCCCCTCACAGTGACTGTCACATTGGGTGACTTCCCTGTGACAATATCGAGGGCTCATAGGAAATGAATCCATCATATTCTGACTTTGGGAGGCGGGGTTGAGAGCGTTATAGCATTTGTACCTAAAAGAGCTTTTATTTGTTGGTTTAATACCTAAAGCACTGTGTTTTGAACCTTTGTGGCTTTTATTAGTAGATATTAAGTTTATTCCCATTAAGACAACTTAACAAATATCAGTAGCCTTAAGGAGTCTTTCCATTGGAAGCCCTTTTCACCAGAGTCTGTTGATTTGGTTTTAACTGATGGGTAAGCTATGGGAAGCCTCCCTCTCACAAAGGTCTGTTCCTCTCCCTTGGCAGACTGTAGACCACTGAATGTGAAGATACCCGTTCATGTTTTTTTTTTTTTCCTCCAGAGCTTATTGGAAAACTCATGATTATTTTACAACTTTTTTAAACAAATCTCTCACCCAATCTCATTCAGTGTTCGAATATATATTCCTTTTGTTAAACACACTTGGATATTCGTGACTTAGTTGCATATAGAAGAATAAAATCTACTCTGTATGACTCCTTCAACACTCAGAGTTAGTTGTACTCAGCAAAATATGTTGGTTTTATGAAAATCACTTAACTGGTAGAAAGAAAAAAGAATATATTTTCTACTTTCCTTAGTAATCTAAATATACTTATCTTGGATAGAAGTATATGTGGTTAAGATCACTTGGAGTTTGTAAAGATTCATTTCACATGTTACTGGGGAAGCAAAAAGTAATATGTAGGATCGCTTAACACACATTTAATATAATTTTGGTGGACTGATGATTTTTGCATCATATATAAATTTCATTTTAAAATTCTTCCTACTTATTCAGTATTCAGAAACTTACTATATTCAGGAGTATATTCTAGCATTTTCTTACTGTTGTACAAATTACATAGAAATTATGCCATTGTATTTAACAGTGAGACATTTAACTTTTTTTTTTCCAGACTTGAATGCAGCGATCATGTAAATTAGAGAAAGGAGACAAAAATAACTTCTGAAATATTCTTCTCATGTGATATTTATTCTGGATGAAGCACTAAGATCGCTCATAGAGGTGTATCACTGTGAGTATTTTCTAATGGAATTAGAATGTTATTTTTTGTGTGTTTCAATAATGTCATATGTGCTACACTTTAACATAATTTAAGAATAACATATATAGATTAACAAAACACAGTAACATAGTGTAGGAGCAGTAATAGGCAGAATACTGCAAAACTCCCGAAATACTTGCTGATAAGAGAAAAGCTCTTCATCTCTATATATAAATAAATAAATGTTTGGGGTAAACCAAAGTGAAGGGAGGGACAACATATCAATTGTTTACCATGTCATGAAGGTCTTTGCCAGAATATGTTTAGTAGCGTGACAGTTTTCTGATGAGAAAGTAAAGTAATTACAGATCTAGGCTGGGAAGAATGATAGTCTTACCATGAACAATCAATACATTATGAGTTATAAGATTACAAATATAACAAATGAGATACTTTTATAAGGCAGAATGCTTAAATGTTGGTGATATTTTTAAATCTACTGAACCATCAGTGATAATAGCCATGAGTTCAGTTTTTCAATTGCTTCATCTGTACCTTATTAAGTTATCAAATGCTCTTTACTCACCACATCTGCAGTTTAATCATACAGAACTATTACACTCAGACAGAATAAAAATGAACAAAACCTTGCAAAAACCTTGTCAATTGACCTGAGGGCTTGGTTTGGTCATACAAATGAAGATATATATTTTCCACATAAAATTCCGCAGCATCCTACTGTAATGCATGAGTAAGTGCTATCATGACTGGTAAAGAGGATGGAATGATAGCTATTTTGCTGGCAGACTACAGGTGGCCAGCTGAATCTCTTAGGTTGCAGTGTCTTGGATAGTTCCACGAATTACACAGAAAAACATCACCTCTGGGGGAGATTGTATTTAATAAGAAAACTTCCAGACAACTAAGCATTCTTTGGGTTTTAAAAGTCGCTTGTAGAATCTCTGCGGATACTCAGAGCTCATCAGCAGGGCCTTCCCATTGGTCAGGTCCGTGCACTACAGATAGCTACACATTTTAAATGTCACCCTGGAATAGAGTCAAATATGGCTTCTGTTTGGACTTGTGTTATTGACCCCCAAAATAATTCAGATAACGAAAGATCTTTTTAGATATCCTATGACATACTGACATTTTTTCCCCTAAAACTGAACACATAGTTTGGGAAAATTCTTATGAATGTAACAATTTATATTTCATTTACTTAATCGTAATTCCAGAGGTATTTCACATAATGTAGTACCAGCTTAGATTTTTCACTTCAAATTTTGAAAACGTTATGCATAGTAAAGTTTAAATCGTTCCAAGACTTGGGGTAATGGGTCTCATTCCTATTTTAAATGGGTAAGTAAAAGTTTTCGAATCAGTCTCAAGACTTGTTTCCTTTAGCTGAGTGTCATAATTTTTATTCTCTCATTATCTCATAAAAATATGTATTCACAATATGACTGAATAATAGAATTGATTTAAAGCCAAATACCCCTGGAGACAAAGTCAAACTTATTAAACATGTTACTTACTCTACTAAAGAAGAAATTCAATTTTAATGTCTTTTAAAATACAATTTTTCGAGGCAGGGTCATAGAAAAGTTTTCATGAAAGTAAATATTCCTGTAAAAAGCAGACACTACTCTGAAGCAAATTATTTTTAATCAATATTGTTGGTTACTTGCATCTGAGAGAAATCTGTGAGTTGCTTTAAAACTATTAATCTTCTTCCAGAATGTCCTAGACCATTTATCAGAGCCATGTTGTCAAATACAGATTTGCAGAAATAATGTTCAGTGTCATTTAAGACTAAGTGATACTCAAAACCATACGGTTGAACACACTTAAATGGTTTAACACCATGTTCAGTCTATAAAATTCCCTTTGATCTAATCATTTTATTATATTTTGTGTCAATGTACGCATATGTGTATTTTAATGACTATGATTAGAAGGATGAATATGTATAGAAGTTCCCATCTACCAAGAAGCAACCTGGTTTAAGAAATTCTTTTTATTAAGCAAAACGTATCAAGCCCTCTAGTGGTGTTGGTATATAAAATATTTCACTGAGATGTGTGCTTAATAAGAGCATTTGTTTATGTTTGTTTGTTTGGCCTTCAAGTATAGGAATTTAACATTTCCTTGACATGAGGTTTTTGCAAATTCCTGTTTGCTCTGTGTGGCAGATAATTTGTAGTATACTTGAGGTGTTTTTTCTAACTTTACCTTAGGATAAAATTTTTAAATGCATCGATGTAAGAGTGAAGTAATAAATAGCCCAGTAAGTGATAAATCACACTGTTTTGTATCAGTTGCTTTTGTCCTTCAGTCTAGTATTAAAAGGTACTTACGACGTTTCATTTGCATGAGTCTGATAATAATAATAATGATAGTTTTTAAGGGAAAAACTACATCATGTTAGAACTTAGGTCTTCGTTTAAGTAAACAACATGATGAAAGATTAACCGTGGCTTACTCTTCTTACACTTTCTTTGTAATTCTTACCGAGATCTTTCATACTATTTAAAGTCCAAAGGAAATAGTCTTATTCATACTTAGCGATGTTTCCATTGAGTTTTGTTTTTTTTTGTTTTGTTTTGTTTTGGGGTTTTTTTGGCCTCTATGATAGAAGACCTGCACTTAGTATCTATAAAGTGTGTTTCAATTACTAAGGAACAGGTTTTGACTTCATGCCAACAGTATTTGTATTTCTTTCTTAAAAAAAATAATGTTTGATGCATAGCCAGAGGAAACTGAGGAATACCAAGCAGTGGAAATGGAAAAATAATATGAAAAAGGCTGAGATGCAAAGATTAGTCTCAGAGACGGTCTGTTCTCAAAGATGAATTCCTTGAGGCCCTGTCTTTTATTTCAACTTTGTTTTAGACTCAGAAATTGGACCCAGAATGGATCTGCTAAATGCAATTCTTTTCTTTCTTTCTTTTTTCTTTCTTCTTTCTTTCTTTCTTTCTTTCTTTCTTTCTTTCTTTCTTTCTTTTTCTTTCTTTCTTTCAAGCATATTTATTTATGTTGAGGAAGAGAGAGTATATGTGAGTGCCAGTGGAGAGGGGCAGAGAGAGAGGGAGAGAGGATCCCAAGCAGGCTCCACACTGTCAGTGCAGAGCCCAACTCGGGGCTCTGTCCCATGAACCATGGGATCACAATGTGAGCTGAAATCAAGAGCTGGAGACTAAGTGACTGAGCCCCCCAGGTGCCCCGGAAAGTGCTGTACTAGGTTTCTTAATTCTTCCCTCACTTCTCATCTTCCTATGGTATCCTTCACTGTGAGGTGAGAGTCTGCGTAATCCTGCCTTATCTGTCCCCACCAGTACTTGTTGGGCTGATGACGATTCTTTTGAAAATGTGTTCATTGTCCCTACTTCTCATCAAGAGATTCGTGCATGTGAATGTGTAGCCGGTGTCTTTTTTCTCCCTCTTTGTGCCCCCCTTGTTTTTAGAAGTCTCCAAATAAGACTGATTTAAAACAGGACAGTAAATCCTATTGGCCAATATATCTACTCTCCCTTTCTCTAAATCTAGACAATTTTAAATCTATGGTGCTAGAGGCATATATTCTTAAATCTATAGCCTTCACTCTGAAATAAGTTCATTTAGAAACCTGATGAAGCTGATGTTTCCTACTTGCATGACCCAAACACATACATTTATACTTCTCCTTTCAGATTATTCTAATCTTTTTCTCCAACCACGTGGTTTTGGAGGATCGCCATGATGGGTGATGTAGTGACAACACAAACACTAACTCCAAAAAGGGAACACAAAAAACAGAATATTCTGGAAGTTTGTATACTTCCAGACTCAACCCGGTATAATATATAACACTATGGAAGTTTAATTTTTGAACTAGGAGTCAGTAGAGCTTCGTCACCACCCATAACTGTGCCCTCGGGTCACATAGAATGCCAGGTTCATAATATATCCATGAACAAAGTATATTATGAAATCTCTAAGCTATCTTGTAACCTAAGAGTGTCCTGTTTCTAAATCATAGAAGCACTCAAAGATATCTTCCTATAAAGTGAAGGGTAGCAAAATATCGTTTTCCAGGATATTTTCCCTACAAAATCTTCCACCTCTCTCAGTCTCTTCCTTACTTGTCAGGAGTTGGACTGAGCTGAAGAGAGCTGAACTGCCAGGTGTCTGAGTAGTCAATTAAGGCAGTAAGCCAAAATGAAAGTAGCAGTCAAGCCTTTAATCACTTGCTGGGGTAATATAAGCAGGGAACCAATTTGGAGACAGCCCTTACTCCCCCCTAATTCATTTTCCTTCATGGAACACACTGGTTGGGAGTCAGGTGGATCAACACAGATGTGGGGCTCATTTATACTGATTAGAGCTCTGGACAAAAGGCTTTTCCGGGTTTGTGGGCCAGGGTGCCAGGAAGTAAAGGAAGTAAGGGTAGGAGTGGGAAGTTCCTGAGTCAGAGTGGAGAGACGTGTGTTCAAGGTTCCTCCATGAGGAGGTCCCAGCAGAGCTGCCTGAGGAAGGCCTCTGCCAAAGACCTCAGATAAAGAGGTTTGTTGCTGAAGGCATTTGGTCTAAGAATATGGACATGTGTAAGAGCAAGGCTGGCCGGTGGTCCTGAAACTCTCTACAGAGCAGTGCACGAGCTGTGCATCCTTTGAGGCAGGCCAGGGAATGCCTGCATAATTGCCCCTGATCAGGCCTGAAAAATCGCACATAGGGCTCCGGTCTGCAGTGAAACTTTTCACTGGTTATCATCTTACTTGCTTAGTTCCCCTGGAGTTTAAATTAGAGAGCAAAAGCCAATCAAATTGGTCTTTTATTTTGAACACTGTATCACATCATCTTATTCAATCAATTTCAATGTATAGAGGCCCCTGCTCTGGGCTTGGTGTGAGGTGCTAGTTACACTAAGACAAATCCCCAACTTCAAGGAGTGCCGTGTCTACTGGGGAGTCCAGGGGAGAATATTTATCAACTGTTGTAACAGTATTGTAGAGTGCCTAATATACGCCAGGCTTGCTCAAAATTCTCTGCTTTATCCTCACCACTACTCCATTACTTATGTACTATGGCTGTCTTCCATTTTGCGGATGTGAGGCAGCCATTAAGTAGGGTTAAGAGAGGTTAAGTAACCTGTCTGCTGGTAAGTGGTAAAGCTGAGTCTAGAGGCCACACACTTAACCACTGCAGTTTGCTTTCTATTTAAAAATATCTCGAGGCCAGAGACGTGCGCAAAATGTGAGGAGGGGACTGAAGAGAGGCTCTAAGGTTCCATGGGAAGTAGTCGAGTGGTAGGGAAATTGAGTGGACCAGGGATTGCGGTTGGGCGGGGGCTGGATTTGAAAGGTACAAGGGACAGCAGGCGGAGGGACATGATGAGTGCTGAGGAGAATAGCAGTTTGGTATCTCAGAAAATAAACAGTGAGCAATACAAAAGAGGCTGGCAAGGTAGGGAAGGGATGGGTAGAGAAAAAGAGAAGAACGTAAGGAGGTGTGCGATCAGAAGGACTTCACTCATTGTTTTATAGTGGGCGTTGGTGAAATAGAGTTAGGGAGAGGAGAGATGAGAGTGGCCTATATGTCTTTCCATTTTGGTTGGATGCTGCTGCCTCACACTGAGGTAATGATACAGGAAGAGGTTTATGAAGATCGTGTGTCTTGCTTTGAGGATCTTCAGTGTGTACCTGTTGAACCCCTGGCTGAAGGTAGTTTGCAGACAGTTAAAAATGTGAGCTGATGATTGGAAGAGAAATGGAATCCCAGGGAGCACAAGATCTAATGAGGAGGCAGAAAAATGGGAGCCTCAAAGTGAGGCCTCAAAGGGAGGGTTGGAAGCTATGACAGAGGAAGAGTCAGTAAATTCAGTATGGAATGAGTTTTAAAGACACATCAGTGATGATGATGAGGAGGAGATCACTGCAAAGGAGATATCAATTAAGATCAAAGCTGACCTGATCTTTGCAACTGATAGGTCACAGCTGTCTGTGGTTTAGCAGGGGCAGGATTAGAGAAGCAGTGAGGCCAAGGCCAGGGGGCGCTAGATTGAAGAGTGAATATAAAGCGATGGGACAAAGGACATTTCCCTGCGAAGAGAAGGAGATGGTAGAATTAAGGTAGGCTTTCTTATTGTTTATTAACTTGTCCAATAGTTGGATTTTTTTTTAATGGGCGTGATAGGAAGCCTAGAAAGAACCGGGAAAGGCAAAGCACAAATCCCACCAGGGTCTAAGGCGGAGACGCACGGCCAACTGGAGCACTTGATCTGTTGGACTTTGATAATGTCATGTAATCTCTCAATGCTTCGGTTTCCTCATCATTGAAATATGGATAAAAATAATACCGGTCTAAGAGTGCGATTGTGAAGATTAGGTGTTATGATATATGTGCAAGTGATGGACAGCAAGACTTCATGATCATGTTTGCTGTTATTTTGGGGAAACTAGTTGACCTCATTAATGAAGAGACCTATAAATGAGCACATCCTCCCAGACTAGAATAAAGAGGAAATGACTGACATTTCTTTAGGCAATTTTGTAAATAGGACGCTCAGGGGGATAAGGCCTTAATAGCCCAATGCTGTTAGCAGTTACCCCCTTTCTTAAAATAAAGCAAAACTAAGAGTAAAAGTCAGGACCTCTTCTGGCCTAAAATTATAAACATCTGGTGAATTCAAAGATGTTTGGTATGAAGACCCCTTTTATCCTAAAACTATAAGCATATGTTTGGGAATATTTTTCTGTTAACATTGTATGATACATCTTGCTTTTTGCAGGTGAGGTGGGAATCTTCTATTCAGATGTAACATATGTCTTGTATTCTTTCTTTAGCACAGGCCAATAACTACTATGACCCTTTAAGTAATGATAGAAAACCCTCCTAATACAACTTTACTTACAGAGAGGAAAATCATCATGCCCTCTTCCATGTACTTAGGAAAAGGAGTTTAAAAACTCTTTTTGTGAACAGTGCTAAATTGATTTAAATATATGTTAGAAATATTCTATTTGAGAATACCTTGATAATTGGAAGAACATTACAGTTTCCCCATCAACTTTGGTTATTATCTTTTCTCTGTGGGTGAGTCACATATTTAGATACAACCAAAAAGTAATTTGTTGTGAGCCTGAATGGGAGTAATCAAGCTAGGGAATAAAAAGGTAATGTTAAAGTAACAGAACCGATATTCTTGTATATATTTATAAAAGGACATTTTCTTGCAGAGTATGTGTGTATGTATGAATCATATGTCTTTTATTGGGATTTCTATATGCAATCCTATCACTTGTTCTGTGAGAACAGTCTTGTGCTTACTTTCATTTAACTTGAACCACTCTTTTCCTGTGGATTCTGGGTTAATTTAGCCTCGTTTTCTGCCCTTTTAGAAACTGAAAGCTGCCAATAATCTCAGATACTGTTGAATGGAAGCTAAACCTAAGAGAGGCTAGTATCAAATCTGTGGATGCGAGTTCCTAAATTTTCTTCGATTTCTGTAGGCCTTACTCATGCTGATTTATGAGCTCTTCTGAGATTCAAGATCTGTTTTTATTCTTAATTGTATGTGGTGTTCGTTCTAATATGATTTACACTACACTCAAAGGCTTTCTTCCTTTGCAAAAGCTGGCAGCATATGAACAATTTATACTTCTTGGGGACTCTTGCCTGTTTGAAGCACAACCAGTTTCTTTTGGGAAATGACTTTTAATTAGTAAGTAGGACACTTTTCATCACCTGCAGTGGCTTAGCTTTTAAGGGAATAGGACACGAGGCCAGTGACACCTTCTTGGGCCCGCTGTCTCTAGAGGGGCCTGCAATTAAGCTATCGGTGAAAGAAACAGCAGCCTCACCTTTTCCCAAGCGTCTGTTCCCCATTTCAGGTTTACTTTTGCATTCTTTTTCTTTCCTTGCTACTTCTTTGTTGCTTGACGGAGCTCTCTCTGGTATGGAGGTTCTTAATACTTACTTACAGAAGGGAACATGAAGAATAGGATGCCAGTCTTCAGTACAACTGCAGAAGCCTTATCACACTTACAGTGATATTGAAGGTGGTTGTCCATTACACATCTTTCTTGGGGGAGAAAAAAAGAAGATCGATTTTAATTTGCTACTTTTTAGTGTCAGCATGGTTTCACTGTGCAGCTTTAAATATGCACATAAAACGCAGTGGCACTAAAACATGGTAAGTCAAATGCTGATCATTTCTTTTGTCAAAGAAGCATGATCTTAACTCATGAGTCACTGTTAAATATAAGTGTAATGTGGAGGAAAAATGAAAATACGTTATGAGGGGTTCTTTTTCGCCAATTTGTATAATTTTTCAGTTAAGCAGTCATAAATCAAGGAATATTGTATTTTTTGAGGCTCATTAAAGAGACATTATACATCAGAATAGTGAAGTCGTCAGCATAATGAAATGATGAATGCCTGTAACTATCTGTATGTAAATGATGTGAGACAGATTCAGGGTGTTACAGAGGAGAATAACAATCTCGCTGACAGTTCCCTGTAGGTACAGTTGCTGGATGCTGGTGACAGATGTTAAATGCGAACCTCTTCAATGGTGAGCACTTATTAGCACTCAGTGGAAACTAGCACTATAAAATAAGACAAATAGCAGATAATATCATTTTAAATAAATTTGTTCAGCAAGGTGTGTTATTGCATTTGAAACACCTTCTTTATTGACAGAGGCCATATTCTAAATTGAAGAAAACCTGTTAGAAAAGAAAAAATGGCAATTTAGAGAACTAGTACATAAAAAATGTATACATATTTTGTCCATTTCCTTCACTTCTGTAGGGGCTGTCCGAAAGTAATAGGTCAGACTTACCCACTTTTGTTTTATTTATTCTGTCAACGGAACCTGTCTGTCCCACCTGTTGTGTATACATATACTCTATGAAGTGAAATTGGTAATCTGCATACCATTTTGTCGACCATCATCTCTGGTGCAGTGTATGAGTTCTTTCTTCATCTCCGTATCGATTACAGTCATGTCTCTTTTGTTTGAGAGTCCCTCTGCTGATTAGCCGGGGACTTCAGTCTTACATTTCATGTGCTTTATTTCACTCACCGAAGTGGAGCAGGCAGTAGACGTAGTAATTTTCTAGAGGTTCTTGTTTGTGCATTTCAGAGCAGCTGATACAGGTGCCAATTACATGAATAGATATTACTCGAAGAAGAAAGAGCGAGAAAGAAGATAGGAGGAAGGGAAGAATGAAGGGAGAAAGGGACAATTTTTAGTCCAGCATGGGTCAACCGATGAGTCTGTGGCATCGGTCAAATCCTTTGAACTCTCTCTGCATGTATTCCCATTTTCTTTTCTTCTGTTCAGCTTTATGAGGCATAGTTGGTGAATTAAACTTTAAGATATTTGAAGTTTACAACGTGATGATTTGATAAACAGATACATGCACACAGTGTGAAAGGATGGGCAGAGAACGCACATTGGATTGTCTGACTGAATGTATGTAGTCAGTGACATTAATAAAAATATTCATGTTCTGTATACTCTGGGGATGGGGGTTTATTATTTGTAATGAAATATACCCATACCTGTGCTATAGTATTTTGGCACTTTATTTATTCACTTTATGTGAATTTCTAGCAAGATAAATGGTGTAAATTCCCCATAAACACCAGCCAATATAGTGATACCCTATTCCCTATCCTGATGTATAGGTAATGGGGTTTAAAATAGTTTGAGTATTTAAATAAAAATGTTTATTTATGTTTGAGCAAGCAAGCAAGAGAGAGCATGAGTGGGAGAGGGACAAAGAAAGCAGGAGAGAGAGAGAGAGGGAATACGAAGCAGTCTCTAGGCTGTCAGGGGAGAACCCGACTTGGGGCTTGAGCTCACAATCCCTGAGATCATGAATTGAGGCAAAGTCAAGAGTTGGATGCTGAACCAACTGAGCCACCCAGGAGCCCCACATTCATTTTTTTAAAGTTTATTTATTTATTTTGAGAGAGAGAGCGCGCGCGCAAACAGGCGAGGGGCAGAGAGAGAGGGACAGAGAGACCCCAGGAGGGCTTTGCTGTTGTCCGCCCTGATAGGGCCCCAACTCAGGATCCATGATATCATGACCTGAGCAGAAATCAGGAGTTGGGTGCTTAAGTGACTGAGCCAGCCAGGGATCCATGACTAAAGATATATTCTTAAAAAAAATCACCTGTTTTACTTCTTTTTGCCTTAGGAATACAGCAAGCTACAGGCATGTGAATTTTTTAATTAATAATTAATGTTTATAGTTTGTGGTGATATGAAAAATCCATGAGAACATAGTAGTCGAAATTTTCAATTGTCTCCATATTAAGAAGAATAACCACTTAAATTGCTAATGGCACTTTCAATATGCGATTATATAAAATAGTAATTATTGTTTGAATTCCTTATATACATTTTTGGAAATTTTATGTTTAAGAAAAAGATTTGAAAATGTCTAGACACAACTTATAAGTCCAAAATCATGCATAGCTATTATATGACTAAACTAAAATGAAAATCTATATTTTTAAATATACTGTATTATTTTACCTTTCCTTTGCATATTCCTCTACTAACAGACGGTCTTCATTTTGCAAGTATACTCGCTTAGCAAAAGAAATACACTTACGATTTTCTATAATAATCTTTAACTTAGTTCATATGGAAACAAACACACAAAATCTGAGAGCATATATTATATATAATAACAATTTTAAAATATGATTCACTTTTATATATAACCAAATAAATATATTTTGGGTTTTTGTCTCATATCCTATTTTATAATTGACTGTCTATTTTGCCTTAAAGGGAAGAAAGAAGCAGTTGAAAGTTGTGGCAAGGGCACCATTTTGGATGTTGAAAAAAGGCATGGAAAGAATAATCAGCATTTAATTTTAAGCTAACTCCCATTTTTTCTCTAAAGGAAAGGAATCCAGGGTTCTTTTCATGAAAATTATTATTTATGAACAATTTGTTTTATCTCTATATTGTTAAGAGGCCAGCAACAAATTGTTGGAAAGCATGACATAGATCAGTCATTACTTTATAGCCAACCATCTTCTAAACGTACTGCCGCTGGTATAGAATTGAATATGCTTTTATTAAATTCTGTTTACATTTAGGCACTTTTTAATATCTGTGGTAAAATAATAGACAGCAAAATAACTGGATGGGTTTATATATATATAAATCTATAAATGCATTTTATAAATATATAAAATTATATATATAAGATTTATGAATATAAATATACATACCAAGTTTTGTGCTTCTTAATATAAGTTCTCACTGGTTATTATTACAATTCAGTGCACATAGTTTTCTAATTATATTATTTTTACAATTTTATATTAAAAAAATCACTTTTAAATCCATACCTCATTTGACCGATGACATGATTTGAATCCTTTATTTTAATTCCAAGTTCATTGCTCTATCTGAATCCTTTATTTTAATTCCAAGTTCGTTGCTCTATCTGCCCTATCACAGTGCTTCTTGATAAATCTCTCAAATATAAATCCAAAAGTATGCATGCTGCAGTCCACATGGTTGTACTTTCCCAAGCCCAAGCTATGGTATATGGAAGGAGACTTATTTAATTGGATTTTTTCACATTTACTAACTTTCTCTTTCAAAGGTAGTTTAGAGATAGAGGAATGCTCAGGAGATTGATTGAATTCAGGATAACATTTCCACCATTCTATTGCACAGACAAATGATTCCAGAAAACATTTCTCAAAGTCAAAACACATCCTATCTTATTATGTAATTCTTTTTCCTTCAATTACATATCATTTGTAAACATTGCTACGTTATCATTTACTGCCAATTGTAATAAATGACTTAAGCATTTTTAAAATTATAAATATTCATCTTTCAAGCTGTATGGACATGTACACACACATACACATATATGTTATATAATATATACATGTATATATGTTATGCATTTTTAATAAGCTTCAGCTTTATTAATCAGAATTTAGCCATCATAATGAGACTGAGCTAGGAAGCACCAGAAAGCATTTAAAAAAGGTTTTTTTCTTTTTAATTTTTTTTCAACGTTTATTTATTTGGGGGACAGAGAGAGACAGAGCATGAACGGGGGAGGGGCAGAGAGAGAGGGAGACACAGAATCGGAAACAGGCTCCAGGCTCTGAGCCATCAGCCCAGAGCCCGACGCGGGGCTCGAACTCCCGGACTGCGAGATTGTGACCTGGCTGAAGTCGGACGCTCAACCGACTGCACCACCCAGGCGCCCCTAAAAAAGTTTTTTTTAAATAGTTACTTACTTTTGAGAGAGAGAGAGAGACTGAGCACAAGTGGGCGAGGGACAGAGAGAGGGAGACACAGAATCCAAAGCAGGCTTCAGGCTCCGAGCTGTCAGCACAGAGCCTGACCTGGGGCTCAAACTCACGACTGTGAGATCATGACCTGAGCCAAAGTCAGAGGCTTAACCAACAGAGCCACCCAGTTCCCCCTTACCGGAAAACATTTGTAGATAGCACTAGGATTATCTGGGGAACTGGGAGCTGTAGGAGCCATTTATGAATATTAATACCAGGAATCGATTAATTGCTCTGGGGCATTTAGAGTCTTGTAATGTTACAAATGGAAATGACCTTAGAAATTATCCATTCTTTGGATGGCAGTAGTTGAAAAATATTACATTGCCTTAAGCTGATTGGAACTTGCTGCCTGGACCACATGTAAGAATAAGACTACATGAAGCATATCATAAGCTGTTAGCCCCATCTACCACCGGTGAGGCATGGAGCTTGGCAGCATTCTTGCTGCGGCTCAGAGAGTTTAAGTCAAGTGCCCAAAGTTGCTAACTTTGAATCCATGGCCATAAACGGGCCATCTGACTCATAATCCAGTGCGATTTGCTCTGTTCTGTTGACAAAGTACAAACATACCCAGTAGGCTTCGTCAGACTAAATCCAGAGACATTAAGGAGATTTAATAGAGAACATGAAGGAGAGCATTCAGGGTATGGTGGCTGCTCTGAATCCATGCCCTTGTGGGCTCAACTTCCTGAGACTTACTCTTTTCCAGGCATAATGTACTTAAGATTATTCCGAAGCACTGTAACTAGGCACCTTCTTTTATTAATTACGTTCACTGTATTTTATGTTTCATCTGTCTTGTCTTAGAATTTCCAAGAATGTGGTACCTATTCTATAAGCTAAAGAAACGGATATGTGTAAGGTGAATATACTAAAAAGAGATCATGGAAAATCTCTTCACGTGTAACCTAAACACTGGATTACAATGCAGATATTTTCATTCCACTGTGTGGTATTTATGTAATGAAAGTTTTGATGTTAAATCTGAAAATTAACTTCATAGACACGAAAACAGTTTGGCAAAATTCAGACCATCACCAGTGCTGTCTTTACTCCATTTCTGCCACCTTTTTATAAAATCGTGTCTAGCTGATTAATATAACAGAGCACTTCAGCTTTGGTGAAATACACTTATTCAATTTCACTGAAGATTATAGGTTTCAAATAATAAAATTGGATTTTATTGAGGATTGAAGTGTGTAAATAGAACATTTGATTGAATTTAATAAAATGGTATCCTGCTGATGGAGGCAAGTCATTTCCTCCAGTTTTAACTTGATTACAAAGACAAGAAGTTTTATGAGCAATTTTGAATGGAAAATTTCTTTCTGTCTAGAGGAAAAAAAAAATATTGAAAAACTAAGAAGTGGTACCATTTACTATTTTAAATTAAATAGTTGTGAATGTATGGTTACTTTTGAAATGTAATAGAACCATTTTCTAATCTGTTTTTGTGGCTGTTTACTTGATCACTAGGGTTAAACCTGAAACTTATGGAGAAGTTAGCCCAGTAGATAAGTTTGCTTCTCTCTATCTTTGAATAGTTTTATCTTGGTGATAAAGATTCTTCATGATACATGCAGTTCTGTATTTAATCAAAATATAGTGAGATCAGAGCATCATTCTTTTTATCACAAAATGAATCACTGCATAGTAACTGCTATTTAAATGTTTGATTTTCTTTAGCCATTTCTGAGGTTTCTTAAAAAAGGAACACAAAGCAATTTTTTTCTACTTTCTGACATATATATATACATATATATATATATGTATATGTATATATATACACACACACACACACACACACACTGATACACACACACACACACACACACACACACATACTTACATCAGTATAACAAAATAAAATGTTATTTTGCCAAAGTCTACTTTTTAATTAATGTCAGTATTTTAATTAATCACTTTGTTAGGCTAAAGAGCCCGCTGCAAATCCCTTTTTTGTTTGTTTGTTTGATAACAGCCGAACTCTTGAAATGTTGTTAGGATTTTTCTAAGAGACTATTTGGAAGCTATATAAGACAGGCTAGATTTGCAGTCAGGCATCATTATAAATATAAAATGAGTGTTAAATGCCAAAAAAGAATGCCAGAATTGTGGACATTATGTTGACTGAAGATTGATAATAAGTGGTTCCAGACCAAGATGAATTTTAATGTGGCCTAAAAGAGTACCTTGGGTTGATTTAGAATATTATCCTTAAGCAGTTGTTTCAAAGTATCTGTAAGGGAAATAAACAATCCGAATGTAGTAGTTCTATTCAATTATTTAGAGGTGCTTTCAAAGAAATAAGAAGATAAACAGTTGATAAAGGAGCTTTACATTACAGGAAAAATGTATCTATGTTGATAATGGCTGTTGTGTTGTTTTTAATGCTTGGAGAGTGGTACATTATACAGAGAAAGAGAAGGGTCACTAGAGAGAGAACTCGGTGGGAAGACAAACAAAAGAATAATGGTGGCCAAGACAACCCCTAGCTGTACAGGAGAGTCAGTTTAGAAACAGAAAAAGAGGCAGCAGCAGAAAATAAATAAACACTGTACAGGAAAAGTGCCTGTGGTTCAGACCCTCTGCTATCATATTGGGAGCTGTTTGAATGCAATGATTAGAAACACTATTTGAAAACAGAAAAACCTAGAACATCTGAGGAATGGGAGTTTGATGCCCAAACAGTGATGAGAAGAACAAAGCCCTGTAATTAGAACAGTAGTAGTTCTTTCTTTAAAATGTTCAAAGTATAGGAGATCTTTCATCAGACGAATCAAATAAATTAGTTTGAAAACGTGTTCTGATGAAACTTCCAGATGCATCTTTATCAGGTGCCAGTTCTGTAGTTTGAGAGGAGCCACAAAGAAAGAAGGATGAGAAAGCACATGAAAATGCTTCGTTAAAACTGGAGAAAGTCGGAAAAGTGTAGACCCAAGATTATCATTTAGGATGGAAGTCTAGAAAAGGCTAGGTACGTGAATTAAAGTGTTTAAATAGAAACACCGTTGTATATGTGGTAGGGCTTTTCACTTTTAAAGACTGCTCTAACAGAACCTTGGGTGACATTTGTTAATTTAATTTTTTTAAAATTTATTTTGAGAGAGAGAGAGCAAGTGAGTAGGGGGAGGTATAGAGAGAGGAGGAGAGAGAGAATCCATCAGCACAGAGCCTGATGTGGGGCTCAAACCCACAAACCATGAGATCATGACCTGAGCCGAAACCAAGAGTCAGACGCTTAACTGACTGAACCACCCAGGAGCCCCTGATATTGTTAATTTTAAAATACACAGAAAAAGTAGATCACAAAGAGTGTCTGTTATTCATTGAATGCCTGATTTGTCACTTGTTTCATCTTTAAGTAGTTGTCCAATAGTTGTACATGGCTGTCAACTCATGTATACAGTTACTGAAATTCATCTCACTGTAATAGTCTCATTTGAACATCAGAAAAGAAAACAAAAAACAACCCTGCAATAATGCAAATATTAGTTATCGTAGGAGTTTGTCAGTATTCATAAGATCAGCACATTATTCTGTAGTGTCTTTTCAGTTCTGAAAATTGATGGGAAGAAAAGAATGATTCTGCTTATCAGAATAATTTTAACACACACAAGTCTCATGCCATGTCTAGTATGATCATCACTTCTCTTTGGTGTGAAAATAAAATGACCAAACATCTATCATTACATCCGTATTACCAGGTAACATATTGATATTAAACTCAGAATTGACCTGTGATCTCATTACTTGTAGGAAGATTAAAATCGTTGCTGAACGGTGAAGGCAGAACACAGAAGCTGAATAATGAAAATACAATAAATCAGTTTCAAAACTAAATGAAACCCAAACCAACTTCTTAACAAGTCCCATTTTCATCCTCACCATTGAGCTTTATAAAATAAGAACCTCAAAAAGTCTTCATCCTCCTCGGATGCAAGGATTGTTTGTTCTTATCCCCAAAGAAATTCTACATAGGCAGCAGAAGACCTGATTGCTCACTAACATTTGTTCCAAAGTCAAACAGAAAGCAAGCCACTTCCCTACTTGTTTTTCTTCAACTTGCGTTCAATATCTGCACATAACGTATCAAATGAAAAGTGAATGCAACATTCTGTTTACAGCCTAAGCACCACATTTTGAGAAAGCGTAAATCTATACTATGCCTATACGAGTAATATACAAGTACTATTAGTACTATTTAGTAGTAGTGGTCAATACAAATTTCAGACTCTACGATGTCCGGAAAGCAGGAGTGAATAATATAGTAACTGCTAAAAGGTAGTTTGGGAATTTAAATTTTTGTATGTTTACAGAGTTTTCAAAACCTAAAATAGTATTTAAGATAATGGTTAATTATATTATGCTGGCATTTATCAATAAAACATGGATATAATTTTCTTATGAAGTATATCCATTCCTATGTAAAGTTCTTATAAGGTCAAGAATATATATACTCGATTATGTTTAGAATAATAATGAATTAAGCCACAAAAGCAGTAAACAATTTGAATCACAGAACTTTATCTTTTTAATGGTTTTTAAATGTTTTTATTGAGAGAGAGAGAGAGAGAGAGAGCACACAATAAGCCAGCAGGGAGGGGCAGAGAGAGAGTTAGAGAAAATCCCAAGCAGGCTCTGCACCGTCAGTGCAGACCTCGAACCCGCAAACTGTGAGGTCATGACCTGAGGTGAAATCAAGAGTCAGATGCTCAACCAGCTGAGCCTCCCAGGTGCCCCCAAATCCTCAAACTTTAATCTGTTAGTGTCCTTGCAGGTCACATGGGACGTTTTTCCATGTCACAGGTAAAGAAATGAGTGGTGCAGAGATTCTAAGTGACTTGTACCTGGTCTGTTGTCAGGCAGAAGAGAATTATTTTCATTCTCAGTGTAGACACTTCACACTGGGTAACTATCTCTTCGTGACTGAATCTGAGGATGTTTGTCGGCAACAGAGCTCTCACTTTCAATCTAGGTCGTTATTTTTTGTATGGTCAGTTGTATATTATTGTCATTACCATCGTTATAATCAACTCCCAATTTCATTTAAGTGAACTTAGATTGCATCATATCACAATTTTAATCAAAATGATGTAATAGAATATATGATAAAGGTTGCAATAACTGTTGCTTAACAGGCTTTCAAGCATCATCTGTTGCTTTGTATGAATCATATTAACAGAATGACTCAAGGTTAAAAGAGCTTAAGATGAACATCAGAAGGTAATAGTTACGTGCCATCTCTGTGACAGTACTGAGGAAGGAATGTGAGGGTCGAGATTTCAGAAGCGTAGTGAGACAGTACAGTTCACGGAGAAGGGAAGAAGGGATTGAGTACACAGCCTGTAGTATCATCAGAGAAAAAGTGAGGAATCTCCATCCCTATGTCCACAGATAATTGCCCAGGGAAAAAGCAGGAAGCCCCAGCTAATTTCATCTTCTTCCAGACATACTGCCAGACTGGGAGAGGAAGCACCACTGGCTAAATGCTGGGTCTTTGAGCCAGGGAGAGGCAGGTATCCTCGCCAGAACTGTGTCCTGCATCCTGTACCTCCTGTTCCCTCACTGTCATGCTTTCTGGCTAGAGAGAATATACAGTCCACTTGGCTCTTTAATGGAAATTGTGGTGAAGGTGAACAGGAAATGTGACGACGACCAATGTATGCTCTCCCAGAACAAACAGAATGTGTGAGTGAAGCTGCCCATGTTGGCTGTAAGACTATCCGGAGCCCAAACCTAATGAATAGCATAAAGGACATCTTGAATGAATTATAGAGGTTAAGCAAAGAAATCTAGCAATTGATGCCATCAGGAGAGAAGGTGATCAATGTGGATAGGCTGACAAATGGAATTGTAAAAGTATTCAGAGATAAAATACAGGAAAATGTTCCTGAGATAAATGAAGAACTGTGTTTACTCGAGTGTGTGCATGGACCATTACAAAATGAGTGAAAGAATATGGATGAGAACAGTGGTTGAAAGAGGGACCAACCCTTTCCCCACCCCCCAAACGGTATGGGCTGACATTTGCAGGAAGGAGAATGGGCGGGGAGGAACAAGGGTTCTGACCACTTGCTTTGAGAATTTTTAGGACGTTTTACTGTGTGTCATGACATAGAATCATTTTTTGGCAACTCTTTGAAAAACATCAAAGAAATTAATTGTATTTTTTTATTTAAAAAAAATTTTTTAACGTTTATTTATTACTGAGAGACAGAGAGAGACAGAGCATGAGCATGGGAGGGGCAGTGAGAGGAGGAGATACAGAACCTGAAGGAGGCTCCAGGCTCTGAGCTGTTAGCACAGAGCCCGATGTGGGGCTCGAACTCACGAACCCAGTGAGATTATGACCTGAGCCGAAGTCAGACACTTAACTGACTGAGCCACCCGGGTGCCCCAAAATTAATTGTATTTTTAATGTTTTATTTGGGTGGAGCAAAGGTATATCTTTTGCTTGGACAACATGCTGAGACAGGCCAGGAATGTTTAAGGTGTACTTTAGTAGCACTGTAGGGTTTCTGCTTGGGTTTGGGATTTATAATACAATGTAGATTAAATTGTTCTGTAGAAAAGATCCTTGACTACGGTTGTACAATGGCCAGCTTTGGATTATTGTTATGAAAGACAGTACAGAGTTACCCAGAAAAAAGCCAGTATGAGTCTTAGGATAGCTACTCTACTTAAGGGGAAGATTATAGAAACTGCAGTGATATTAAAACCATAATCTTTGTGTTAATGCATAGCACAGGATTACGTTTCAAAAGGAGAGTAAATATAGGAAATATTTCATTACTTAAAAAAATTGAAGAAGTCTAAGAAACTCCCTCATGAACACTACAGGCCGTAAATTATTATTTTTTTTTAATTCAACCTTCACAAACACTTAGCGTTTAATAAATTGGACCAGTTCAAAGCATTCATTCTATTCAATGAGCTTATACCAGCACCCCTGAGGACTGAGTTACCATTAAGACACAAGAGATTAGGTAGAAAAACCGAGATCAGATAAAGATTAACTGCTGGGGAAAAAATATGTAATGAACATTTTCCCAGGGATAGGAGACTGAGTTATAATTTACATAAGGCACAGATATGTGGCAAAAAGCTGAAAATGTTCAAGATTAAGTGAGAGCCTGATGAATCCAGAATTATACAATTTTTTTTTATCTAAGCCATGAAGAGTTTTATTTTCCGGGCAGATTGGCTGTCTCAGAGTGCAGAGTTGCTTAGAATTTTCTCTCGGTTTATTTACTTTTTCATCCCTAACCAAATTAATTATGGCAACAGGATATAAGCATGGGGCCATGGGTGTGATGGGCCACCTATGTAGGTGGGAAGTCCCTTTTTCATAGAATGGGAGGACACTGAGGTAGATAAATTGAACAAAAACATACCGTATCCTCATTTTCACTAGAATGTCAAAAGTTATTTTTCAACCCTGGTATTAACTTTGAAAAAGCTAGACTCCTATGGAACTGTGAAAGTCTCAATTCCCATTGCCCAGCTGTGTTGTAATTATCACCCAGACATCCAAATGTTGTCAGATTTTGTAACCGTAGAAAATGTCTTGATGGCAGTACAAAATGTAAGTTGGAGGACATTTTATTGTGGAGACATTTTAATCTGCGATTATATACTAAAAATAACTGTGTAGTATTTTATTAATATGCCAACAATATCTTAAATTGTATATAGGACACCATGTCCACCTTCCATGTGGTTGTATCCTCAGCACTAACACAGCACCTGATATATGTAGTGAGTATTTGGTAAAAGTTTGTTGAATACATGAATGGATTGAGTGGCATTAACTATGTGGCCACAACAGAAAAAAAAAAAAGAGAAAATTGATTAAAAATTCCACTTAACTTAAAAAAAATTTAATGTTTATTTATTTTTTGAGAGAGAGAGAGCGCAAGTGAGGGAGGGGCAGAGAAAGGGAGACACAGAATCTGAATCTAGGCTCAGCTGTCAGCACAGAGCCTGATTCTGGGCTCAAACGTTGGAACCCCGAGATCATGACCTGAGCCGAAGTTGGACGCTTAACTGACAGGGCCACTCAGGCGTCCCCCAACTTTTCTTTCTAAACCAACTTTAAGAAGTTCACATACTAAACAAGTTTAAAACTAAAATTTAGTACTCTATTTAGGGCCGTTGGTATTTTACATATAGATGAAAGATGTTTAACTATTGCATATGGTGTATTTTCTCATTATGTTTGGCCATTTTTTTTTTTCAGGAAGAGTTATCATGTGCTTATTTACGTACCCAGGGCCTTTTTTTAAAGGTTAAGAAATATGACTTAAGGAATTAAAATTATCATCAAAATGTACAATTCATTTTGATATACTGGAATCCTTTGAATTTGTATCTCACTTGTTAATGGATTTAAATTTAATAAGTTAAAGAATTAGTAAATCTATAGTGTATTTAAAACAATTTTGAGGGGCGCCTGGGTGGCGCAGTCGGTTAAGCGTCCGGCTTCAGCCAGGTCATGATCTCGCGGTCCGTGAGTTCGAGCCCCGCGTCGGGCTCTGAGCTGACAGCTCAGAGCCTGGAGCCTGTTTCGGATTCTGTGTCTCCCTCTCTCTCTGCCCCTCCCCCGTTCATGCTCTGTCTCTCTCTGTCCCAAAAATAAATAAATGTTGAAAAAAAAAATTTTTAAAACAATTTTGAGAATTCTTACATGTTTTTATTTGTACTCAGAGGCACAATGTTGTATTTTGATTAGTGTTAGTGGATTGTTTGACTTAAGTAAAATTATTTTTCTTTATTTTTAGAGTATTTACATTAAGAGTACATGACTTGCTTGGTTTTCTCCCAAAGGATCTGGCAACGGATAGATCTTTCACATGCATTGAAAGAGTTTGTTGAACAGAGACCTTAATGTTGACTTTTGCATCTGCTTGTAGGCTCCACAACCATCATCATACATTTAAATTTCTGAAACTCACTACTTTTCATCTGCTGTATGTCCTTATGCATAAAACGTGATCCGTTATTTTATTACAGAAACTTTGTCTCTTGAGTGACAGTTAACCATTTTGGGGCTTCTGGCTGGCTCATTTGGAAGACCATGTGACTGTTGGTTTCGGGGCTGTGTGTACAAGCCCCATGTTGGGTGTAGAGATTACTTAAAATCTTTTTTTTTTTTTTTTAATTTTTTTTTCAACGTTTATTTATTTTTGGGACAGAGGGAGACAGAGCATGAACGGGGGAGGGGCAGAGAGAGAGGGAGACACAGAATCCGAAACAGGCTCCAGGCTCTGAGCCATCAGCCCAGAGCCCGACGCGGGGCTCGAACCCACGGACCGCGAGATCGTGACCTGGCTGAAGTCGGACGCCCAACCGACTGCGCCACCCAGGCGCCCCTGAGATTACTTAAAATCTTAAAAACAAACAACAACAACAAAAGAAAAACCCAGCAGCAGTTTTATGTAATGTGCCTTTACTCTAAGTCCTCCCTCTGGAATCTCTCTTTGGGCTGAGTTTCCAGTGGAAATTTGTTAGTCACTGGCATTGGCAATCTCGGGAATGCAGAGAGAGAATGGAGATTGCTGCTATTAGTAAGGATCCTTAATTTTACTTCTGATTGGTAAGTGACAAACTGTGCATAGATCAGAGATTGCAAAGTCACGGTGGCCAAAATCAAAAGTCTCTTCTCTGATTGTCTTTGCTCCTCCTCTCCCCGTTGTACTGATGAGTAGCAGTATCTCCTGCAGTGAGTGCATCCTACCTCTACTTTGCATTCACAAAGCACGAGGAGGAAGACTGGTCCTTTGTGCAAGATCCAGACACCAGAATATAACATAGAATCCTAAAGAGAAAAACAAAAAACAAAAACCAAACCAAACAAAAAGACAAAAAAGAAAGGGAAAGAAATATTAATTGAAGGGTATGACGATCCGTGTACAGTTCTAAGGAGGAATTTTAAAATTACACAAATAATAAAAATTGACATTCTCATAAAACAATCATTCTGGAAACATTTGAATTTTTCCAGATACTGTTACAGATGAAGACATTGTCTAAAGAGTTTTGTTTTCCTGCCCATCAAGAGGAGATTCCTAAGTGTAATTTTGAGTTTTGTACACTAGGCTGCAGAACATTCCTTTAGAAAGAAATGAGCAGAGGGGAGGGGAGGGGAGGGAAGAAGTAAAAGAAAAACATTAAATAAAAATAATATGCAGAGAAAGAGAAATTTGGGGTTTTATTGGAAATGATAATGAGAAATCTCATGAAAGTGCATTTACAAATGATGAGATAGCAGGGGGGGAAGGGAAGTTAGGATATTGTTTTTGTCTGTCTTAATTTAAGAGACAGACTTAACCTGAGGCAAACACTGCAGTGTTGAAAAGCACAACCAATTATCTTTTTTACCGAAGTGATTTCCACCTGAAAGGGATGGAAATTAGAAAATGAAAAGATGAAAAAAGAGACCACCTTGGGAATATTGTGCCAGAATGCATGTATTTAACTCTCTGGTTTAGTAAATCTGACAGTGAGCCACCATCTGGTAACTACAGTGATGGAAAATAGTCCTGTGTACTAAGAATAATGTGTGAACTTCGGAAATGAGCATTCATACTTTATGAAGATCCCTGTGTATGAGTTCTATAATCATTTTCTTGTTAAGAGGCAAATGGTCTTGATTTAAGGGGACCCAGCAGTATCTCATTTATGTGATATTTTATGATAATATGTAAGAGCATTCAGGATAAAACATGCTAATAATTTGAAGGTGGAGTCCTAAAGACTGCGATGTTATTGTGCACCTAAGAATATGCATTTGTAATAAAAACCCAATATTGCACAAAACTTTAAGTAGACACAGATGCATTGTTTTTATAACATGTGTATCCACATTTAGACTCCTGAACTTCCTATCCTCTTGTGAAAAGATAACTAGAAAAAAATAAATGGAAGAAAGTTATGCCCACGAACTCTCCAAGACGGACTCAGAACACAGCAGGGCGCCCAAGCTTTGAATTTTTTTTTTTAATTTTTTTTTTCAACGTTTATTTATTTTTGGGACAGAGAGAGACAGAGCATAAACGGGGGAGGGGCAGAGAGAGAGGGAGACACAGAATCGGAAACAGGCTCCAGGCTCTGAGCCATCAGCCCAGAGCCTGACGCGGGGCTCGAACTCACAGACCGCGAGATCGTGACCTGGCTGAAGTCGGACGCTTAACCGACTGCGCCACCCAGGCGCCCCCCAAGCTTTGAATTTTTGATGGAGCTGTTGAAGAGGTATAAAGTGTAATTCAGGACACACCCTTACCCTTTCAGCAGAAAACACTTTATACCATTTAAATTCACTCTTACCCAGCTTATAGCATCTTATAAATAAGAAATTATGCAAAGGAAAAATGTACATCTATCCTTAAAATGTGCAAGAGCCATAGAACATTAATGTAAAATTAATGAGAAGTTGACAAGGGATCACAGACATATATGTATCTCTGTGATAGCAGTTATGAATGCTGGCTGCCTTACAGAAGAATCTCTAAGTTCCAAAAATTGAAAGCCTGAGAAGTATTTTAGGCTTACTACTTTATCATCTCCAGAAAAGTGACCTGAAAATCTTTATTTTGAAAGCATGTTAATAACAATTGTAATGTTCAATCAGTGTTGAGAACCATAAATGTAGTTGTTCTTCATAATCATAAAAGTTTATAGCTGGCAGGGACCTATGATTCATTTATTCTAATGTACACATCAATATTGAACTCAAATACATTTTACTCTGGTTTTTATTTGTGTGTATAATAACATGAATATATATATATATATATATATGAACATATATATGTGTATATATGATCATGAGTTAAACTAGTGTAGACTTGTATGTGCATATGTAACCATGCATACCCACATACCCATGCTTACTCACTGAAACATATCACTATGGTAGATAATAGAAAGCAGATGTGGCTGGAACATTTTATCATGCATAAATAATTTAGTTTAATAAAACATATACACAACCAGATTTTAATATTATTCATAAAGTGTTGGTTTAATGAAAAAGATGGAATTATTAATTCCAAAATTAGTAAAAACAGCAAAGATTACATTTCTTTGACATGGCTTTTATTTATTTTATTTTTAAAAAAATATTTATGTATTTATTTTGAGAGACAGTGCAAACTGGGGAAGGGCAGAGAGAGAAAGAGAGAGAGAATCCCAAACAGGCTCTGCACTGTCAGCACAGAGCCCACCGTGGGGATCGATTTTGGGAACAGTGAGATCATGACCTGAGCTGAAACCAAGAGTCAAACATTTAACCAACTGAGCCACCCAGCTGCCCGTCTTTGACCTGGCTTTTAAAGGAGAAATAGGCTTTATCCTGGACGAGGTGAGGCAGAGGAGGCAGTAATGATTGGGGGAACAGAACATGCAGTCACAGAAGTGGCATAAAAGTACATTGCTCAGCGGGGCGCCTGGGTGGCGCAGTGGGTTGAGCGTCTGACTTCAACCAGGTCACGATCTCACCGTCCGTGAGTTCGAGCCCCGCGTCGGGCTCTGGGCTGATGGCTCAGAGCCTGGAGCCTGTTTCCGATTCTGTGTCTCCCTCTCTCTCTGCCCCTCGCCTGTTCATGCTCTGTCTCTCTCTGTCCCAAAAATAAATAAACGTTGAAAAAAAAAATAAAATAAAAGTACATTGCTCAGCAGATAAATTCAAGGAAGATCATGCATGGAAATAAAAGTTTATCTCTTAACAAACTCATTTACATATTCTTTCCTTCCACAAGTGGTGAATGCTAAGAATATTAGTCCTTGTCATGAAAGGTACCGATCACCAAAAAAAACCCCAAAAAACAAAAAAACAAAAAAACAAAAACAAAACCCACAAAATAAATACCCAATGCAAATGGAATTTGATACATTGTTAATTACTTTGTTACCTATTTTTAAAATTTACATAATATTCCCCAAATAACTCCCATTTTAAAAGATGTATATTTATTTTTGAGAGAGAGAGGGAAAGAGAGAGAATCCCAAGCAGACTCTCCACTGTCAGGGCAGAGCCCGACTCGGGTCTGGAAGTCACAAACCCTTAAATCATAACCTGAGCCGAGATCAAGAGTTGGACCCTTAACCTCACCCAGGTGTGCCATTTAAGGAGAATACATTATGTTCAAAATTATGGAATGATTTCTTAAAACAATTTCTTTTTTTTTTTCTTTTAATGTTTATTATTTTTGAGAGATGGAGGGAGCCTGTGGCGGGGAGCGGAAGAGAGAGTGAGGGAGACACAGGATTCAAAGCAGGCTCCATGCTCTGAGCTGTCAGCACAGAGCTCATCCTGGGGCTCAAATGCAGGAACTGTGAGATAATGACCTGAGCCAACTTGGTTGCTCAACCCACTGAGCCACCCAGGCGCCCCGATTTATTACATTTTAATAGTTATTTTCCTTAGTCCTTATTTTTATGCTAAGTTAATTGTTGTTATTGATACTAAAGGAACATGTGATTTGCTGATAACCTTATTGGATATTAAACTACTCAAATGAAATCCTAGAGCTGGAAATGAGTCACGAGGTCAGGTTTTTCTTCATCTGTGACAGATGAGAATGTATTCTATTTTGAGATTTTGTTGATTTTGTTGAGATTTTGAGATTTACTGGGTGATGTATGTTTGTTTTGTTTCCCTTTCACTGGGGAGTGTCTCTTTCTTCTCCCAACCATGATGCCTTATTGTTTAGGTGTCAATCTTGTCTGTGTCACTTGCTTCCTCTAAAACCTCAAAGACTGTTAGAGAAAGAGTCCAGAGATTCAAGTCTGAATGACATTCAGGGAATAATTTCACTATGTGCTCTTGTGGTCTCTGCGCCTTCTGCTGTCATTAACCCTTTCTGTTCCTCCAGCACTCTGTCTCTTTTAAGACTGAACAGGTGTGCTTTTTTTTTTTTTTTTTTTTTTTTGCAAACATTTGCCTACTTAAACTCATCAGAAGCTGTGCCTGTTGTCAAAATAAATGGGGCCTCTTCTGTGCTTTTCCTGTGGATCTTTTCTCTAAATATACTTGCATACACAACACACAAAGCCACATGCACTTGTATATATTTTCCCTATTGGAGTGAATGTATATGTTACTTGCTGAGGTAGAATTCATGTTTTAGTCATTATTCTAAAAGGGGCCTTGTAGGCATAATTTTACCTTAATGTGTGTTTATTAAACTATCCATTTAAGTTTCCCCCCTACTAGTTTGGGAATTTTCAAAGTATGTCTTGATTTCTCTTTGCTGACCAAGGTAGGAACTAGGGACAGAATCCTAGGCTTCGGTCTGTCTCCTCCATGAAGTGTCAAGCAGGGAATAAAACAGTTGTATGATACATGCATTATATACTATATTCTAGGGCATCTTTAGTTACTAATATTGATGGCTACTAATCTTCAATACAGTTTCATGATTTATGTATCACCCAAATTCTTGAGCTACAATTTCATTTTTGTTGTCTTTTTTTTTTAATTTAATTTTGGGGCCCCTGGGTGGCTCAGTTGGTTAAGCGTCTGACTTCTGCTCAGGTCATGATCTCACAGTTCATGAGTTTGAGCCCCACATTGGGCTCTGTGCTGACATCTCAGAGCTTGGAGCCTGCTTCAGATCCTGTGTCTCTTTCTCTCTCTACCTCTTGCCTGCTCACACACACACATTCTCTCTCTCTAAAATATAAACATTTAAAAAAAATTTTTTTAAAGATTTTATTTTTAAGTAATCTCTACACCCCTCGTGGAGCTCAGGCTCACAACTCTGAGATCAAGAGTTGCGTGCTCTACTCTCTGAGCCAGTCATTGCTCATTTTTTTTTTTCATCTTTTGTCCATTTTGTTGGAAAAGTAGACCTATCTTCTGTCTGTGTAGCAAGAACTTTGAGGATTGTAACAAACAAACCTAACTACTAGAAAGTATTCCTAGAAATTTTTAACTGATGATGCATGGAGTTACAATTTTTCAACATAAACCCTAGACATTCTCCTCTGCCATTAAACATTATCCCCTGTTAACTTGAGAAACGTGATATATCTTTAATTTACCCCCCAAACCTCCAGTGCCATTTCTGCATCTTGAAAATGATAACGTTGGAAAGATGATTTCATAGGCCTCTTTCATCTTTTAAATGTTAATAGTCTGATTTTGTTTTTAATTCCATTTTAGATTCATTTTCAGAATATCATTTGTAGAAACTCAGTAGTTTTCTTTTTTGTTGCAATTGACTTCTTTTTCCAACAGGATGTGATTTGTAGGTTTTCTCTTCAAATTTCTCAGTAACATTTTCCCTTTTTAAATTTTAGGTGAATAAATTTGATTCAGTTCCAATCCTTATTTATTAACTTGTTGCCAACATTGGACAACACATGACTCCTTTTAATGTAATTCACTTAGAACTTGACCACTTGCAAACCCTTCCCTAGTCTTTCCTTCTCTGTCCCACACCCCCATGGGCCCCATGTTGAATTTTGTGCTTATCAATCCATTATTGTTTTGAAATTTTCTTGGATATATACGTTTACCTAAAAATATATCATTTTCTTGCTTTTTAAAATTAATTGTAAATATTACTCTCTGTAATCTACAGAGATTTACAGAGTATTTTGTTACATTTATTCATGCTTTATATATAGTGATAATTTATGTCTTCATTGTTGTTTGCTACTTCACTGTGGGGATATGAAACAATCTATCCATTCTCCTGTTCACTGCATATGATTTGTGTTGACATTATTAACAGTGCTGGTTTGAACATTTTTGTGTATCTTCTAGAATATGTACAAACTGTATTGTCTTTCAAGGACACCTGGGTGGCTCATTGAGATGAGTGTGTGACTCTTGATTTCTGTGCACCTTATGGTCCCAGTGTCATAGGGTCGAGCCCCATGTCAGGCTTTACGCTGAGTGTGGGGCCTGCTTGGAATTCTCTCTCTCTCATCTGTCTCTGCCCCTTTCTCCCACTCGTGCTTAGTCTCTCTCTCTCTCTCTCTCTCTCTCTGAAATAATAAATATATATATATATATATATATATATATATACACACATATATATACACACACATACACTTTTATCTGGCTGTTTTTTCTCATGTATCAACGTTATTTTGGCTTTGCTTAGAATGAATTTCTTGGAAAAAATAGTTGTAATTAAAAGGATACAGTTAACTATATAATTTTTCTAAATTGGTTTATTTGGTGTTTATTTTATTGCTTTAGCATTGCTAAGATGTCTGTCTTGAGTTTTTGTCACTTCTGTTTCATCCTTTGCTTTATAAATGTTTAAACAAGATCTTTGTATTAGGAAATCCTAGTGAGTTCATTTAGGTGTAATGCCATTTAAGATATTTCCAGAATCTTTACAAAGTTATCATTGTTCTCTCATGTCTCATTTGACAATGCAGATGTCATCTAATTTAGGTTAACAAAATTCATTTAAGACTATTAGGTTATTTATATCTAAAATGTATTCCTCTTTGAGTCTTTGTTGAATTAAGCCCTTTTTTTTTTTTTAACAACATAGCACTTAACTAAAATTAAATAACATAATGCGTAGAACCTGATAATCTGACACCAACCATCTAATGGAATGATGCAGGAAGTAGTTTTTAAAATGAGGGGTAAAAGAGAAAAGAACCATTTAAAATAAAGAATTAAGACAAGCATATTCATCAGTTATCTTTTGGGCACAGTGGAGAAATTGGCCTGAGGGTATTCGTTTAAAATATTCCAAAGGTGCTCTTGGATCCCTGAAGCCAAATATAATAAGGGGCTTGTGTCCCAATTAAAGTATTGGAAATGTCAGGCAGCTGAAGGAGATGGCTTCATATTGTTTGAAGGACAAGTGTGCTGGTAGTGCAGTTTTAGCATGAATTGCTTAGGATATTTCAAGAATAATCACACTATTTTCCTAATTTCTACCTTTTCCTTTCTCTTTTTTCCCCTGAAGGGATTTACTTGTCCGGTGCCTAAAAACACTTCTTATGAATTGACAGTGGACCAGATCATGGTGAAATTGTACAGAAACTTAAGTAACTGAGAATACGAAGGTAGACCGGACTAGTGAGCCCTTTAGCAATTTCAACACTGATTTTTCCCTTAATGAAAGATGAAGTCAGCAATCCTTCATGTTTTGGAATTCTTTCTGCTTCCTAAAGGGACATAACTTGATGAATTTTAACATTTTCAATATTTGAACTTAGATATAGTACTTCTTTTAATCAAATGAATGATTCATCAGTTTACAGATCACAACTTTATAAAGAAAATAATTACAATTAAAGTAATATCATTCAGAACACACTGTTTATAATCATTTCATCTTATATATAATCACAAAATTTCATGTACAAATGTAAGCGTTTGTAAGGAAAGATCTCTACATTAATCACAAAGACGTATCACGGTCCAGTACTCAGCAGCTCTATAATCTTGGAAAAGGTGCTTAATTCTCTGTTCTCAGTTCTTTTATCTAAGAAGTGGATATTATATGAGTATTTAATGATTTAATACATTTCAATTATTTAGAACACCACCTGTCACATGATAAAAACTCAAGTTGCTAGTTATTTTCTGCATATGGCCATTATTAATATATGAATTTGATATTTAATAATTATAAACCCAAGCACTTATCATTTAACATATTTTTTCATCCATTTCTAATTTGAAACTGTAAATACTCGAAAGACATTTGGTTAACAGGAGGGATAGACCTACCAACTCGAAAGTTTCCTTTGTCATATTTCACAGGAACCTAAAAGTAAAGATAATCATTTTATTTTTTTAATTTTTTTTACGTTTATTTATTTTTGAGACAGAGAGAGACAGAGCACGAATGGAGGAGGGTCAGAGAGAGGGAGACACAGAATCTGAAACAGGCTCCAGGCTCTGAGCTGTCAGCACAGAGCCCGACGCGGGGCTCGAACTCACCGACTGCGAGATCATGACCTGAGCTGAAGTCGGCCGCTTAACCGACTGAGCCACCCAGGCGCCCCAAGATAATAATTTTAAAGTAAGATAAAGGGGAAGGATACCTGGTATCACAACTTTATTTCTTTTTGAAAGTCGTGGTTGAAATAAGGCAGCAGAACAATATTAAGAGTTGAAAGAAATAGGCAATTTAAATCATCATTTTGGCAGATAATACCATTAGTACTTAAACATCTCAATAAAATAAGCATTTATTAAGCAAATTAGTAATAGATATTAGTGCCACCACAAAATAAAGAAAACATTTATACTTCTCTTAAAAAACAATAATAAATATTTAGAAAACAAAACTAAAAAATTTTTCACAATAAAAAACAAACATATACTATACTTGGAAATATTGTGTATCTAGGTCTGTGATGCTATCTATATAAATAATATGAAGATAACTTAAGCAAAGTAAAAGCATCTCAAACTTGTGGATAGGAAAATTACATTAAAAAATATGTCAGTTATGGGGCGCCTGGGTGGCTCAGTCGGTTAAGCAGCCGACTTCAGCTCAGGTCATGATCTCGCGATCCATGAGTTTGAGCCCCGTGTCAGGCTCTGTGCTGACAGCTCAGAGCCTGGAGCCTGTTTCTGATTCTGTGTCTCCCTCTCTCTGACCCTCCCCTGTTCATGCTCTGTCTCTCTCTGTCTCAAAAATAAATAAACGTTAAAAAAAATTTTTTTAGGGGCGCCTGGGTGGCGCAGTCGGTTAAGCGTCTGACTTCAGCCAGGTCACGATCTCGCGATCCGTGAGTTCGAGCCCCGCGTCGGGCTCTGGGCTGATGGCTCAGAGCCTGGAGCCTGTTTCCGATTCTGTGTCTCCCTCTCTCTCTGCCCCTCCCCCGTTCATGCTCTGTCTCTCTCTGTCCCCAAAATAAATAAACGTTGAAAAAAAAATTTAAAAAAAAATAAAAAAAAAATTTTTTTTAAATATGTCAGTTATGAGAGGGAGAATGAATGAGTGAGTGAATGAATGAATGATTTTTTTTTGAACTATAACTTCAAAAGGAGTGAAGGGGTGTTCAAACCCAGGGCTTGGTGTAGTGATATTTCACAACAGGTGTGAGAAAGTCATTACTTGGGGCTGTAGCTCATAGAAGGTGGGAAGACAGGCCCACACTCGCAATTAGATTCTGAACCAAATAGTTGGGTGGATTATTTGAATCGTCAGTTTCACAATATTACCAATAGTGCAGGGTCACCAGACTGCTAATGTGAGATCTAGGTTTGCATTCTGAAACTCGAGTGGCCAGATAGAATTAATTGTATAACTGCTATGCAAGGGCACTGTGCAGATGAGGGACTATAATACAAAAAGAGTAAGTGAGGGGATAAAACTACTTAAAGTTTTCCTGTAAGTTATGATTTTAAAGCATAAAGACAGCTAATACTACAAAAGCCAAATATATCAATACTTAGAACATTAAATCAAAATAATATAACAGCCTTAAAAATGGTTAAAGTATGTGTATGTCCCAAAGGTATAAATGGACAAACATGTCTAAAATGAAGGAAATTTATGGAATATAAACAAATGACATCAAGCAAGAATTGGTATATAGAAAAAAACAATACACTCGAAAAAGTATATATTGTAGTCAATCCTAAGTAAAATAATAATAGAATTCTCTGAATATAAAAGTAAGTATTGGAGAAGCAATAGTAGCCGAGAGTTGGGTTTTTTTGTTTGTTTGCTTTTTTATTTAAACTTGAGGAAATTCATAAATCTTCACATTGAAAGTACTGAGGTGGATAAATAAACTTCGGAATCCTCTTAGGCACACTGCTGTGAAACATAGATTATCAAAAATTAAGTGATCTTCAAGGCGCTGAGGAAAAAGAGAATTACCTATACACAAATGAAATGAGTTGGAAACAGATTTCTCAGCAGTAAAATGGTTGTCAGAAATAAGTATGTAATAGCTTCAAAGAACTGAAGGAAAATAACTATCCACGTAAAATATATTTTCTACTGAAATATCATTGAAGAGTTAGACCCACATATAAGTTAGGCCAGCCCAAAGAGAGTGAGCCAGCAAAGACTTTTTCTGAAAGAACTATTCAAGAATATGGCTTAGGTGGGAGAATACTGAAGATAGAATGACGTATAAAAATTGCTATAAAAAGGAGGTACTAGTAAATTTCATTAGAATATGACGAACTCTTAACTCATTTCTATGATAAAAAATGAAACTGTGACTCAAGATAAAAATAATAATCTGGGTCTGGGATTCCATCTTGTAGGAGTGAAAGTTGTAGTTTTAGGTAAGTGTAGAGCATAAAATGCATTAATTAGGCAACGAATGGGGTGCCTGGAGGACTCAGTCAGTTGAGCCTCCAACTCTTAATTTCAGCTCAGGTCATGATCACAGGGTCGTGGGATTGAGCCCTGAGCTGGGCATGGAGCCTGCTTAAAATTCTCCCCCTCTCTCTCTTTCTCTCGTTCTCTCTCTCTCTACCTCTGCTCCTCTCCTCCACTCATGCTCTCTTTCTCTAAAATAAAAATCGAAACTTTAAATTTAAAACTTTAAATCTTAATAAAAATGATTATAACAATGTGGATATTTAAGTCAATAAACCAGAAAAATAGATCAAATTATATCTAGAGAAATTAGAAATAAGGAAATCATAACTGAAAAAGCACAATGTAGTAAATATAAAACAAAATAGAGAGGATCAGTTAGCCAAATACTAATTCATTAAAAAAATGTTTTTACCAAAAAATGAAAACATCAAAAAACAAGAATAAAATCAAACATCAATTTGTTAACAGTACTTTATCTTAGCTTTTGTTATCAGTTAGAATGAGGTGAATATTCTTCATATTTTTCAAAAATTTTCAAATTACCTACAAATGAATATATCATGCCACTTTGGTGATTGGAATGAAAGGTAAATAAACATCACTTGTATAACTTGCCCCAAAGTTGACTGGGCAGTCCATCATGTCTACTTCTGTAAGATTTCTAGCTCAAGTGCCTAAGAATCTTTAGTGTTACTAATTTTACTTTTTCCATATCCTTGATAACAAATAAAATTATTATGCCTTTGTTAATCTCCATTCTCTGAGATATTTTTAAAGACATTCCTCCCAAACAAACCAATACATACATACATACATACATACATACATACATACATAAAAAAAGGGGGAAGAATGCCTTAAATACCCATCCACTACTCAGTTTAGTGCTACCGTTCTGGTGTCAACAGAACAAACAAGTTGCAAGATCATAGCAAGTTTCCAGCATAATTAGTAGGGACTTAAACTAATCACTAAGATATCTAGTACATAAAATTATAATTTTTCATATGCTGAAACACATAGATTATTTTAACAGTATAATCATAAATATCACTGTCAACTGTAATTTATTAAAATCAATTTCTATGACCCAGCAATAGCACTACTAGGAATTTACCCAAGGGATACAGCAGTACTGATGCATAGGGGCACTTGTACCCCAATGTTTATAGCAGCACTCTCAACAATAGCCAAATTATGGAAAGAGCCTAAATGTCCATCAACTGATGAATGGATAAAGAAATTGTGGTTTATATACACAATGGAGTACTACGTGGCAATGAGAAAGAATGAAATATGGCCCTTTGTAGCAACATGGATGGAACTGGAGAGTGTGATGCGAAGTGAAATAAACCATACAGAGAAAGACAGATACCATATGGTTTCACTCTTATGTGGATCCTGAGGAACTTAACAGAAACCCATGGGGGAGGGGAAGGAAAAAAAAAAAAAAAAAGAGGTTAGAGTGGAAGAGAGCCAAAGCATAAGAGACTCTTAAAAACTGAGAACAAACTGAGGGTCAGTAGGGAGTGGGAGGGAGGGGAAAGTGGGTGATGGCCATTGAGGAAGGCACCTTTTGGGATGAGCGCTGGGTGTTGTATGGAAACCAATTTGACAATAAACTTCATATACTGAAAAAAATAATAATAAAAAAAGAAAAAAAAAACAAAAAGAAAAAAAAATAAAATCAATTTGTCCAAGCCACAGATAGATATTGGTAAGATATAGATTGCTATAGATATGGATGAGATAGATGAGATAAATGAGATAGATAGATAGATAGATAGATAGATATAGATATAGATATATAGAGGATATAGATGACATAGATACAGATAGATATAGATGACATTTAAGGCTCTATTCGAGTTTACCACTCTTGTTCAAATATAAATAAATGCTTATTATTACTTTGGGTCATTCTCCCATCAATTGATCATGGTAGAGGTCACATGCCTATTTTATATCTGATAGACTCAGGGATGGTTAAATACATAATTTTTAGCCCAAACCATCTTAATTAGCCTACATGTGAGGTAAAACTAGGGTGTCTGAGAAATATTGATTCTTATAATATAACCTTAATAATACAGTGACACATGAGGAGTAGAGAAATGGACATTTAAAAATTTGAAGCCTGAGGATATCTTTTGTCTCAGATATCTAAATTAATTATGCCTAAAGCGGCATAGCCTTATTCTAATTTGGTGGTGGCAATACAGTGATGCAGTGAACTGATTTATAGTGTTACTAGTTCAATATATGTTTATTGATTCACATGGTAAGGTGCCTACAAACAAAATAATCTATGTAGTAGAATTTATTTTTAACATAATCATTTCAAATCACATTAAGGTAATTTATAAATATCATTATGAAGGAAATAAATATGAAGTCCATAACCCTCAATGTGAAAACCAAAAAATATACAGTCTCTGAACACTCAGATGCCAACTCTATTTAATATATGAAACTAGTGATTTAAAGCTACTTGGTGAGAACGATAATGTACTTTTTCTGTTATTTTATTTCTAACACATTCTGGCAGCCTTCCACGTTTTAGCAAGGGATCATTTGAGATTTTTTTTTTCCTTTGCCAAAAAGATAAATGTATTGACGTAGGCGGGAAGAAAGATAAAGCACAGTAAAATCATCCAAGGGAGGTACGAATACACTCAAAGAATAGGTTGATTTTATGTAGAACAACAGGATGGTAAAAACAAAATCTGTATAGCTGTCAGCAGTGGTCTTGGACTCGTCGTCTGTTACCTGTCTTTTCTACCAGGAGGATGAAGCATGTAGCATTATTCTGCACTTTGCATTATTGCTTCACCTTTAGTATGAATGGGTTTTTGGAAATCAAAATTAGAGCTTTATTTTTGTTACCATAGGGGAAGGATCACTACCGGAAAGTCTGGAACCGAAAGCTTGAATGAATGTGTTCTGTGTGTCTAAAACTTATGCTAGGATTGAAGTTATTTAAAAGGATAAAAACATGTACTGTGGGTGCAGATACCTATGTAGGTAGAGCTGTAGTAAAGGCTTACAGGAAACACAATTCCTGAAGACATGATCAGTTTGAACATGATGCAATGTTAAGAAAGATTACCATAAAATCACTGAAAAGGACCAGTATACTTCTGTCCCTTATGTATTCTGTAATGTGGGAATATTACTTCTGCACAAAATTATCTTTTTGATGGTACAGAACACTCTTTATTGAAAGCTTCACTGTCAGTATCTCCACAATTATCAAAAGGCAGTTGTGTACAAGGATGACAGGAGTTTAAAACATGAGAAAATTTTTTAGAGTTCTTGCTTTCCACTGTGTTTGACATTTTAATTGACTAGTGCATCAAATAATCATTCATGTTACCTAACTTCCCTATCAAGCAGATTGAAAGTGAAAAAGGAGAAAAGGTAAATTCTGTTTTTCTTCTTTTCAGGAACATTGGGAAGTTTCAGCTGTATGTATAACCGTGTATTTGGGGCCTTAATTTATTTTGCAGATGCATTGTTATAAAATTAAGTTAATAAATACACATTTTATTAGTAGTATGTACAATTATCCAACTTTACTGACAAAATAATGGCAAACATTTGACATAATCATATTTTAGCAACATTTTTTAAGAAAAGAACATATTATCCATTATGGAATTTACCAGTCTTTTCGGATTTTTGTTGTTTTAAGCAGAGATAATTCTAGCCAAAAGTTTAGATAGCTGCAGTTTTATTTTAATTTTCTGTTTCCCTACACTAAGAATTCATCTACTTGAGTCCTTGTGATAGGTTCAGGTATTTTTTGGGCCTTACTCTTATGAGCAAATACTCATTTCTCTGTTAGGTTACAATCCAATTGATAAATTAATGCACACTTATGCTCTATTTACCAATATCTGTCTGGAAAAAAATGTACTTGTGACAACTCTCCTTAAGTATATATTCTCTGAAATCACAAATTTTGAAACTCTGTTGGATGTACTTTCTGTATAAGTGAAACAAGAGAATGTTACCCAAGTCAAAATAATGGAGCATCTTCCCACAGCATATGTTTTAATAGTGAGCAACACAACCTATATATCCTGGCCTCCTTTGTATGTCAAATTACCACATTTAATTAAAAATTATTATTTTCCATGCTGAAGCTCTTTCAAAATGCTGTCTTTTATAATTCATTCAAGTTCAAAGATTTTTAACAAATTTTACAGAATTATACCTCCACATTTTAGTCATATGGAAGATGTTGCCAATAAACATTAAACAGAAACAGGGTATTTAACATACCTGATATATAATAGCATACTGTAAGTGTAATACAAATAAGATTCTTATTAAAATTATGCAAGAAAGTTGTTTGCATGCTCATGGCACCATTAAATATTCTAATATATTTAAATCTAATGCACAGCTTTTCTGGTTCATCAGGAAATTCAGAAATGCTTGGTGAAATTGCTAAATGTATATGGCCTAGAGCTAGAAAGGGCAAATGAAATTAAAGATGATGTATATTCCAAACATATATGTGGTTTTATACTATTTGGTTTTATTTACCTAAAATGGTGGAGTGAATCAAGATTTTATAACAGACATAATAATAACATTCTTCCTGATCATGTAAGGCATATTAAGAACATTAGCCAACCTGTAAGCATTAATTAGCAGAGCATTTACCTGCTTTCTTCACATTTCCAGAGCCAGGACCCTTTTGTCTCACCTTTAAAATAATGTAATTTAGTCTTGGGATAATGCCTAGCACAATGAATTCTGTATGTCACTAATGTCCGTATCTTTCCCAAAAGCATCACAGGTCTGTCTCTCCAATGACAAAATAAAGCACTCTAAGGGCCAGTCCACACACTGTGACATTGTGACCCTCTACTGACCAAATAGCGCCTCTCTCAGCTAATTCCAAACATCCTCAAAGAGAAAAGCGTTTCCCTCTAGTTACAATATATTCAGTTTTCCTTGTGTATGCATGGCACTTTCTGTCTGCTCAGTTAATTTTTCTTATGGTGCTCCTTCTGTCTACAAAGTTTTCGTTCACATATTTTCTGATCCAAATCTTATTCATCTTTTAAGGCCCCGCTGAAGCAGCATCTGTATGAAGTTTCCCTAATCCATCTGGAAGGAACTTTGCCCTCCTTCTTTGTCTCTTTTCCTCTTGCTATCACTCATGAGATATTTACCAGATTTATGCCCCCAAATACTAAATATAGATGTTTCTGTGCATATTTTTTTCCTGTTGTCATTAAGAACTGTCAGGACAAAGTTGCAAATTGTACTGTGTACCAACTGAATGTTTCTGAGAGGAAGGCAAAGAAATGCCCAAAGTTAGGCAGTGAAAATGTTCACTTAAACATGGTTTAACATTATTTATAACTGTGGCACGTAGTCTCTATTTGATAAATTTCCGCTATTTTTGGAACCTTGCAGGTAAAACCTATTTAGACCCATTTTGAGAAACAGACATGCCTATGGTTCTGTTCCTTACGGGCTTTTCATTCAAAGCTATGCCCGTTAGAGAAAATGGTAAGTTTCAGATGCTTATGCACTTTTACTTTAGCTGAGTCGTTGCCTGGAAATGAGGAGGAAAAGGTCAAATGACGAAGCCCCATGTTTTTCATTTCTTACACCACATTGACTGTGGGATCCTTGTGGTGATCACACAAAGTTATCACCAGTACTTGTATGGAAGAAAAAAATTGTACCAAGTGGTGACACCCTACATTTGGCTCTTATTTCTGGGTCTTTCTTAAACAGTGCTATACTTTACCCACTTTTGTGCATCAAGTGCGAAGTGGATGGAGCTGAATAGTCTAGAAGGACAAAATGTAGCAGGTTTTCCACACAGGCTTAGATTTTGAGGCAACAGACACCATGCAGAAGAAGTGTCCTGGATTAGTTCTCTGGAAGCTAATTTTATCATTGAGTTTTTCTGGTGGCACTAAAATTTTATTACCACTAGTTCATTTTTTCTGAATTATGTCAAGTATTTGCAAATGCAGACGTAGATATTGGCTATAATAAGTTTCAGTGTTTTAAAAATAGTAAATTTTCTAAGCCTTGAGAAAACACCTCTAAATTATGTTAGAAAACTTGAATAAAAATCTCATTGAAGTATAAAAATGGATATTTCTAGGTCAAAATGAAGCGAACTGGGTATTATTAATAAGTGCTTCCTCAACCCAATTTAGATTTTCTTATGATATTCACCCCACTTCGTGAACATGATACTGTTCTAAGTGGTTGTTATATACTGTGATTATTTGACACAAATATTTCTGGGATTATTGTAAACATCTACTGTGATTAAGTTATTGATAAATTTCACATGAGGCTATGGCAGTATTGCATCACAAATATTAAGTTAAAACACTATTTATTATATTCAAGAATGTGCAACTAAATTCTCTGACTGTCTTTAATTGGTTTAGAACAGGTCCCTTGGAGAATCTTTAATCGAGATCACTCTGGAGAGAAAACAGAAGAAAGTAGGAAGGAGGTCTATTGCAAGCAGCAGTAAATGCAGTAATAGGGAACCCCCTGTGTACTATTCACAGGGTTCTTTGGGTAACGATTCCAAGAGGTGGCTGAAAGCCATTCCCTGAAGATGTTCTCAGATGAAACATCTTTATAGGCATGACTGTGCAGAGAGAGTTGCACCAGATGTAGAAATTTCACACCATCTGACTGAACATAGCCTTATCTCTCAGAGTGTAAATAAACTAACTCAAGAATACTAGCAAATCTGGACCATCCAGATGGCCCTGGCAGACACTTAATTGATAAGACAAGGAAGCAACTATTATTTAGTGAATTTTCATTCTATTTTATGCCATTTTTTTTCAGATATATGTTTATTGAATGAGCTAGAGTTTTAGGAAGTGAAATAATGAAATGCTTTTACTTTTTCCTCATACCATATGTCTTTGAAACATAATAGTAGGTCTCTCTTTTCTGTGTGGACAATATCCTGAAGCATATATAGTTATTTTAGATATTACAAATCCAAATTTTTGATATAACAGTGTTCAGTCTTGTTTAAAGTAAAATATGCATCTTCCCTTGCCCAAAGTTGAACCTGTCTTAGGGCCAAACACTTGCTTAAAGAAGGGATGCATGGTCGGTTTCTTCTGTCTTTTACTGACTCTTTACTTCAACAATAGTTGTCCTTCTATATTCTCCTATGGTCAGATTCACGTAGAAGTTTCTTGGTGATAAAGGCAAGGTCATAGGTTAGTAGTGTATTTGTAATCTGGTGGTAGTCTCTGAGCTGTAATAGAAGCCCAAATGCATCTTTGTGTCTCATTGGACTATTTAGTGGGCTCTTCTTAAGTTCTCCACTCACCCTGGGGGTGTCACAGTCATTATGTCACTTCATAATGAGGTCCATTTACTCCCAATGGCCCACTTTTACTCTCCCCTGAATTCCTGCTTCTGATGCTTCATCTTGGAACGATTCCTTCTTGGTGATGTTACCTTTCTTACACTGTCCATCAATGTTCAAGGTGATTCAGGCCTCTATCCTTTGTTTGTTTGTTTGTTGTTAGTATTTTGCTGGACCCAGAGATAATACACTTGTGCCTCATCCTTTAAATAGTGTTTGTTACTTCCCCTTTAATCATCTGTTCTGTTGCTTATTTTCCCTCAGCTTCACTTAAAAAAAAAAAAAAAGTCTAAGCCAGAGTCATGCACCCTTGCACTCCAAACTCTAGAGTCTACATCAGGTTCTTTGGGTGATTGATTTGATTGATTTGAAGAAGTTGGAGGTGTGAAGAAGAAATATAAAACATTCTAACAATTCTTTCCAAAAAAATTACTTAGAGCCCATCATTCTTTCTTTAGATGTAAGATTTTGATAGAATGGGATAAAGGTTGAAGACCCAGCTTTGGGCCAAAACCTTAGTAATTCCTTCATAGATGAGCACACGTTTTTCTTATTTATGCAAGGATGTTTATCACCATTGTATCAAGTTTTGGTTCTCAGTTAAAATGGAGACAACAGGGGGTGTCTCTTTTAATATGCAGTTACTTAGACATTGCAACTATATGCTAATCCACCTGGCTGGTATATTTTTTTGTTTTTAGTTTGGTATCATGCAATCTTTTACAAAGGTATTTAAACATTGAACTAAATTTCTTTCTTGCTTCCTAGGAAATAAAATGGAACATTCATTGAAGCTGAATTATTTCATACAAAATATCTAGAGATATCTCTGAGATCTATTAAGCAGAACCACAGTCATATGTAGTAGTTACTGGCCCATTCAGGAACATACAAAATAGTTACCTTGGTTTGATAAGAAATTTAAAAATGGGATCAATGATAATAACTACATATTACAGGAAAATATTTTATAGGGGAAAGGAAAGTCTTTATGTAAGGTTTCTGTAGGATGTAGTGGAATAGATCCATTTTCATAGTCTGTAGAATTCATAATGAGTTGTGAAAAATGTCCACAGAGCAGCCTGGCACATTTCAACTATTTCACAATTGTGAAGGGAGTTTTTAGCTGAATTTCCACAGGACCCTAAACATACAGAGAAATTAGAAATCCGAGTGACCATAATTCAAATGTGAGAGTTCAAAAATGTGACCAAAATTAAACCTATATTAAAACTAAGCTGACTATTAAGTCCTGAGTGCATAGATAGAGTTATGCCTGTAATATATACATGTTTACCCAAAGTATTTTATATATACCAACCATTTTTTGAATAAAGGCTGAATTAAGAAAAAAAAGAAACATACATTCTTTTTTTTCAAACTCATTTTCAGAAATTGGCCTAATACAAAGGGATTCTAAATAATCTTAAATCATAAATATGTGATCATATATTTTTGAATAAAGAACATTCTTTAAGACTAACATCACTTTAGGGACGTCTGGGTGGCTCAGTCAGTTAAGCATCCGACTTCGGCTTGCGTCATGATCTTGAGGTTTGTGAGTTGGAGTCCTGCGTTGGGCTCTGTGCTGACAGCTCGGAGGCTGGAGCCTGGAGCCTGCTTCAGATTCTGTGTCTCTGTGTCTCTCTGCCCCTCCCCCACTTATGCTCTGTTTCTCTCGATCAAAAATAAATAAAATTTAAAAAAAAGACTAACATCACTTTATTTAATATTGCATTGCATATTTTTGCCTTGATAGTTTGGGTTTGGGTTTTTTTTTTTTTACCCCCTTCACCAATTTTTCCCATCCCGACCTGCTGCCTCTGACACCCACCAATATGTTCTCTGTATCTACACCCTTAGGTTTTTGTTTGTTTGTTATATACCACATCATAAGTGAGATGATACAGTATTTAGTTTTCTTTGTCTGACTTAATTCACTTAACACAACATCCATGTGGTTGAAAATGGCAGGATTTCCTTATTTCAACGACAGGGTAATATTCCATTGCTTATATATTCCAATGTGTGTTTACACACACACACACACACACACACACACACACACACACACACATACACACACAGAGGCCATATTTTCTTTATCCATTCACCCATTGATAGATACATAAGATGTTTTCATATCTTAGCTATTGTAAATATGCTACAATGAGTGTGGCAGTCCATATCTCTTTCCAAGTTAGTATTTTTGTTTTCTTTGGGTAATATCTATACATAGAACTGTTGGATCATGTGGTGGTTTTATTTTTACTTTTTTGTGAAACTGTTTTCCATAGAGAATTCACCAATTTACATCCTCACTAACACAATGGGTCCCTTTTCTCCACATCCTTGTCAGGACTGGTTACTTCTTTGTGTGTCTTGTTGATTGATTTGTAGATATTGAACCATCCTTGCATTCTTCGATAAATCCCATTCGATCCTGGAAACAATCCTTTTAAAAAAAAATAATCATTTTTTTGAAGGAGAGAGACAGCGTGTAAGTGGAGGAGGCAGAGAGAGAGACACACACAGAATCTGAAGTGGGCTCCAGGCTCTAAGCTGTCAGCACAGAGCCCAACGTGGGGCTCGAACTCACAAACTGCAAGATCATGACCTGAGCTGAATTTGGATGCTTAACCAACTGAGCCACCCAGGTGCCCCATCAATCCTTTTAATATATTCCTGAATTTGCTAATATTTTCTTAAGCATTTTAGCTTTATAGTTTTTTTGTTTGTTTCTTGTTTTAGAGAAAGAGAGAGAGAGCCCCTGAGGAGGAGAGAGGGGCAGAGTGAGAGAAAGAGTGGGAGAAAGAGAGAGAGTGAGCCTTAAGCAGGTTCCATGCTTAACGTGGAGACTAACAAAAGGCTCAATGCCTTGACCCTGGAATTGTGACCTGAATTGAAATCAAGAGTCAGATGCTCAACTGACTGAGCCACTCAGGCACCTCTAGGTTGATAGTTTTTTTAAAAAAAATTTTTTCTAACGTTTATTTATTTTTGAGACAGAGAGAGACAGAGCATGAATGGGGGAGGGACAGAGAGAGAGGGAGACGCAGAATGGGAAGCAGGCTCCAGGCTCTGAGCCATCAGCCCAGAGCCCGACGCGGGGCTTGAACTCACGGACCGCGAGATCGTGACCTGAGCCGAAGTCGGACGCCTAACCGACTGAGCCACCCAGGCGCCCCGCTAAGTTGATAGTTTTAATGAAACATAATAATATTAAAAGTTAACTAGAAACCTTCTTTTAGGAATTAATTTATATCATCCCTAATCTTTGCGATCTATATTATTCAATAATTGCATTTAATCCTAATCATACCGATTTATGATTAGAATGTGGTCAGTGTACTTTAAAAGGCAAGATCTTCCCCTCATATATATGATACATGGTACCCTCATGTAGAATAATGTCCATAGCCTTGTTCAGAACCTCAAGGATGCTAGGGTAAAGGTCCTCTTCTCTTTTCTTCATTTTGCCAGGAGAGTGTTAGAACTCCAGCCATTACAATATTATTTCAAAAGCAAGCAAAAACAAAAGAAAAGGAAGGGCTAGCATTTGTATTAGTAGATGAAATTTTCCTCCAAATGTCCAGGATACTTCTACTTTTACCTCATTATTCAGACCTATGTCACATGAACATCACTTCCCATAAGAGATTTGAGAAGGAAGACGTTTTAGTCTTTTAGCTTCCATGGTAGAGTGAATCAAGCAATGAATTGGTTAGAATACATATTAAGTGAACTATAGATTAACTGTCCTGGAGGTGGAAATACTTGTATGACCATAGATGATAGGTGGAAATTACAGGCAGTCAAAGACATACAGGTTTTGGACATGGTGAATAAACTGAAGGGGACCAGAAAGCAGAGATCATTAAGAGTCAGCCAAAGAAACTGGGAAACATTCGAAAAGATGGATTTAAAAAAAAAAGATTGAAAGAGATAAAAATAAACCCATGGTTTTAGAAATTCTTTGCACAATTCAGAGTATGCATGTGTACAGTAAAGGAAGAGAGAGCTAGTGAAGTTCATCCTTGAGAATACCTTCATTAGGGAGTTGTGGATGGTAATAAAAGCAACGTTAGGCATGGCTAGGGAATCAAGTCCAAAATCAAAAGCAAGTAGTGTCAGGGCACCTGGGGGGGGGCTCAGTCAGTTAGGCGACTGACTCTTCATTTCGGCTCAGATCATGATCTCATGGTTCATGGGTTCGAGCTCTGTGTCCAGCTCTGTGCTGACAGTGCAGAGCCTGCTTGGGATTCTCTGTCTCCCTCTGCCTCTGTCCCTCTCTTGCTCATGAGCTCTTTTTCTATCTCTCTCTTTCAAAAATAAATAAATAAACTTTAAGAAAAGCAAGCAGTGCCATGGGAACCCATGCAGACAAGGAATGGAAGGATCATTATTAAAAAATTAATTATAAGATGAGAAAGCCACTAGTTTTACAAGGTCAGCCATGACTTTTGAGAAAAAAAAATCTAGTAAACTCTTTGGGAAATATCAAGTTTCACTGCTTGAGTTAATTTCATGGAAGAGAATGGAAGGTAGAAAGAAACACAAATATTTTAATAGTTTTATTGTCAAGGAATAAAGGAATCAGTTAAGGAGGGTAGTTGAAGAAAAAGAAAGAATAAAGAGTGTTGTTGCTTTTGTGTTTTTGTTAGTGTGTTAATGAGGACACCAGAATGTTCATGCAAAATGCTAATACAAAGTTAGAGATTAAAAAGGAAAGGAGAGGGGCGCCTGGGTGGTTCAGAGGGTTAAGTGTCGGACTTCAGCTCCGGTCATGATCTCAAGGTTTGTTAGTTTGAGCCCTGCATCCGGCTCTGTGCTGATAGCCTGGAGCCTCCTTCAGATTCTGTGTGTCCCTTTCTCTGCCTCTCCCCTTCTCTCTGTCTCTGTCTTTCAAGGATAAATAAACGTTAAAAATTTAACAAAAAAAAGAAAAAAAAAGGAAAGGAGAAAGAAAACTTTAGTTTCTCATAGATGTTTTATTTATTTTTGTATATTCGAAGTCCAATAATGACATTCAAATGGATATACTTATAAAATATATTTCAGTTGTTTTAGTCAAAGGGCATAATATTGGTAGATTTGTTGAATGCTTACTATATTGCAGACACTGGGTAATTAATTGCAAAATTCATAAGACTACCAGCTTCAAAATGTTGCCATGAGAATGCACTTATTAACACATGTAAAATCTGAAAATAGGTCCTAGCATAAATAAACTGTGCTAATATTGCTATAATTAATCGTAACAGTAGTAATGGTCTTTCACGGATGCTGCCTTTTAGAAAAAAAATAGAAGCTTATGTAATTTAATAAATGGGTCTGAAGTAATGCTGTTAGGAAGGAACTAATTCAGAAGTCTGTCTCGGGGGTGGGGTAGGGGAAGTCGGACCCCAAATTTCATGGACTTGCACTTTCTGTTGAAGACCTTAGGAGCGTGTCAGCAGATGAAATTGCAATCACAAGCCTGAGTTCAAGAACAGGATTCCCAGACCTAGAGAGGAGGTTATCAGGAGCAATGAACAGCCCTAGACACAAAAGGATAGGTTCTTGAGATAAGGCTGTGCTTCTCAAGGTGGGCTACAGGTGGGAACTAAGTCTCAGTCGTGAAGTGGGTGCCCACGTCAATAGCAGTCTTAGGGTGTCTTGTCATGTTAGTGTGATTCTTCATAAATTCCTCCTGCCCAAATGTTAGATTTGTCCTGGAGACTTGAGGTATTCTACACTTCCAGAAGAGAGTCAAATCAATTTGGCTTTTGGAAAGAATGGCATGCGAATGGTAAAGTTTGGTAAGGCATTTAATCCTAAAGACTGAATTCTTAAATCAAGTGAAATAGTAATTTATAAATTCTTTAAACGTACATATAGTTTTGCCTGCAATACATCCATTCTTAATTCTTGCATCATAGGGCATTATATCATCACCTTTTCATCTGGAAAGATAATTGTTATTCACTGTAGAAATAAATGCTCATCAGTTGAGACCAAGTGCTGTTCTTATATTCTTGCCTTTGGATATTCTAAAGGTTTCAGACTATTAATTTTTGTTTTCATCCATTCCTTCACTTGACCAATATTTAGGGAAAAAATACCCTGTAAATGGTAATACATTTAGAAATAAGAAATGAACTAAAAGAGTCTTCTAGAGATAATAAGACATGTATTTCAGGAATAGGAGTTATATGTCATAATATAACATACAGATTACAAAATAATACAGGCAGGATCCCCAAACCAAATAATTTGTATTCCTTTCCACTGCATATAAGATTTGTTAATATAAATTTATCTGTGTGCAATTGGAAAGGTTTTAAAAAAGGAATACTCATGTACATTCTGACAGCTACTGAGGTTAATATCTATTCATTGTGCTGTTAATGCTTACTTTAAGAAATTTCAGACATTAAAAACAACCACTCTACCTGAGGAACAAATGAATTAAGTCTAATTAAGTACTTCGTTACAGAAAAAAGAAAATATGAAAGTAATCAATTATGTTAAAACCTGCAAAGAGTAAAATTATTAAATATATTAGAATTATATATACTTACTATAGAACATAGATCGTACCTGTATATGTATATAAGTAAATCTGTTTATAAAATATTTATACATACTTCAACTCTGGTATATAAATATCTGGAATTTGGTTTATTCTATCAGAACCCTGTAAATGTAATCGTTTGGTCATTTGCTCATCAGATCTGTTCCTGGACCTGACTTTGACTGCATTTTTCTAAAATTAACAAACTGCTGAAAACAAAATTGAACATTTTGTTCTGATCATTCCCTGATTGTGGATTCAGAGAGAAAATGCTTTATTATTAGCTTTCATATATTCCCAATATCACACCTATTGTGTTAGTCAACAGTTAGGAAAATGTGATTACTTTCATGATATTAGGTATATTGATGGCAATCTTTAACAAAACCGTATCTTTTTAATACTTCAGAATTTTAGCTATGCTTTTCCTGAGTGAAATATGAAAAGGTGCACAGTAAAAAAATAATTATTACTTGAGTGATAGCCATGACCATTTTATGTAAATTTACTTGATGGAAAAATGTTGGGTCAGAAGCTTGTTCTTGTTTCTTATTTTTAAATAATTGCTTGCTTAACAAGCTGTATGAAGTTATGTATTGACTATTTAATGAGGGTTTTTTTATTCTGACAATAAGTGGTCTAGGTCATCAGAAACACTTGCCTGCTAAAATTCAAATATTTCCTGAATAAATTGCTACCATAATGCTTTCTTCTGAGTTGTTGGACTCACTGGAAAGTAAGAAATGCATCTTAGATCAAAAATAAAAATAAAAATGAAAATAAAAATAAATAACAACTGGAACCCAAAAGTGTAGTAGGAAGCTTTGGAGAGAAAAACTTTTGAAAAAGAAATTCTTCTCCTTTAGGCCAGTGATGATCTTTTAATAAGCCTTGGGACAGGGCAAGGGATTGGAATAAAAGTGAGATTATCATTAAACCCAGATTCTGAAGGAGATGAAAATGCCCATGGTGAAGAGATCAGCCTGGATTCCAGGAAAGGCAAACAGAAATCCTTCCTGAAGGAGAACATTCATAATCTAAATCCTCAGATATCTCACAGGTTGAGTTCAGAAAAATTACAAGCTGCGAATAAAAAAATATCAAATGTGCAAGAAAAAAATCCTGAGTTCAGAATAAATGGAAACAATAAATGATAGAGTTGCAATTGTCCTAAAAATATGAAATAAAGATTTTTTTTAAGAACAAAGATGGAACAAAACCAGTAAGCAAGAAGTGAGAACCTACCAAAATTATCCAGGAAGTTTGAAAAAAAATAATGGTTTCAAAGATGAAAAGAAAATCCTTGGAATTAAAACTGAATCTATACCAAGTGCTTGGAAAGATACAACAAGAGAGAAAGAGACTGATGAACCAAATCATAAATTTCATGAAGTTTCTAAGAATATAGTCCAGGATCTAGGGTGAGAGAAAATACCTTTTAAAAAGTGGTGGAAAGGGGTGCCTGCGTGTCTCAGTCTGTTAAGTGTCCGACTTCGGCTCAGGTCATGATCTCACAGTTTGTGAGTCCGAGCCCCATGGTTGGCTCTGTGCTGACAGCTCAGAGCCTGGAGCCTGCTTCAGACTCTGTGTCTTCCTCTCTTTCTGCTCCTTCCTGCTCATGCTTTGCCTCTCTCTCCCTCAAAAAATAAACATTAAAAACAAATTTAGAAAACAGTGGTGGAAAATGGACTGTAGAATGATGCGGTCTACCATATGTCCAACTGGATTTTCACACGAAGAAATCTCAACTGAATGGGAGTAAACATTAAGTGATCACAAAACTTGTCATACATTTTCAGAGCTGAGCTTTACAAATCATCAGATATAGGAAGTATGATATATGCAAAATAGGATAAGTGTATTTAAAAAACCTAATCAAGCACGGCATAATACAACTGAAGAAAACCAAAGACAAAGATACAAACTGCAAGGTAGAAAACTGAGATGATCTTAAAGCTGGATACTTCTCAGAAGCATTGATTAAACCTTAAGGTTGGTAGGGTAGTATCTTAAAGGCCTGGAGATAAAATAACCGTTGATCTGAACTTGTGTGCAGAGCTCGGAGTGAAAGAGTCCGAATCATGTTGTACTGAAAAAAATTAAAAGAGCACTTTATCTGCCAATCAAATTTGTTAAAGTGGCTTCAAACTATTGAGCTAAGATGTTGTTGTACATATTTAACACACATTATTTATGAAACAATAATAATATAAAATTATGTTATTGTGTATTTACGTCCTGAATGATAATGTCATATACATCAGAAGAGGAATGTTTATAATTAAAGTATACTATCATCCCAGTGTTACTCTGGACAGATATAAAGGCATTGACTAACTTTGTAAAATTAATTATACATTGTAAAAGTTCAGGAGTAACCAACAATAAAAGCAAATATTGAGTTCATAATTTCCAATTTAGTAGAGGAAAAATATTGTTACACATAATAATGATAAATTGACTAAATGTCTTAGTAAAGACAGAAATATGCGGAATACCCTTTTTAAAAATGTTTGGCTCTTTACTTTTCGTGGGAAGTATCACCGAAATTTAAGGACATGAAAATTAATGATCCACACTTTCACTGTTACTATTCAGCTTTATTCAGATGCTCTTAAAAGTTTTTAAGACAAGCCGAATAAATACAATATATAACGATTGAAAAGGAAGAAAACAAAATGTCAGTGTTTACAAATAATAAGATTGTGTGTACAGAAAATACAACAGTATCTCCAGATGAATTATAGAGAAAAAATGAGAATTTAGTTAGATAGCTGCATGTGAGATCAATAAAGAAAAAAATATATATTTTTAATAAACCGGCACAAACAGCAATTATGTTATTCATGGCGAACTTTACCATTTATGTGTTAAGTACCAAACACTATTCTAAGCACTTTCCGTGATCTGTGTGTTATTCTGGGCTCACAACAGCCCTGTGAGGCAACATCCCCTAACCTCTCATTTTATTCTGACCCGCTTTTATATGGAAAATTGGTTTGTGACTGAATTAGCATCGCAGTTCAGGAAGAATAAAGGCTATAGAGGCAACTTGTTAGCAATGTGAAAAAAAGAAAAAGAAACTGGATTCCTCCCTCACACCACACTCAAAAAAATGTGCAAGGCTAACTAACGTCCCACACCTCTTATAAGTATTTGTTTAAACGTCACATTTGTAGTGATGCCTCACCCCTTTCAACTAAAAAAAAAAAAAAAAAAAAAAAAAAAACCTGTTCCTCTGCCCTCCACACCTGATGTCTCTTGTCTTGCTCTAAATGTTTTCTTCCGTAGAACTTAGCATCACCCGTTGGGGCTCCTGGGTGGCTCAGTAGGTTAAGCGTCTGACTTCAGCTCAGGTCATGGTCTTGCGGTTCATGAGTTTGAGCCCCATGTCAGGCTCTGTGCTGACACCTCAGAGCCTGGAGCCTGCTTTGGATTCTGTGTCTCCCTCTCTCTCTGCCCCTCTGACTCATGCTCTCTCTTTCTAAAATAAATAAGCATTAAAAAAAAATTAAGAAGAACTCAGCATCATCCTATGTATTGTGTGATATACTTACTTATTATGACTGTTGTTGAAGGTGTCTCTCCTTGTAACTCCACAGGGACAGAGGTCTTTATCTTTCTTTCACTGGGGCATCTCAAGTGTCCAGAAGGGTCCCTGGCATGTAATAGATGCTGATTAAATACTTGTCGAATGAATACTTGTAGATGTAGGATTCTGACCCGAGATAAATCTAAATCAGAATTAATCAGACTTTTCTGAGGTTAAGGAGGATTATACAATAATTATTACCCTGTTACATGTAAACAAATTTGTGTTACTGACAGAAAAAAAAAAATTACACCTTTAAAAGCCTTAGTAAATTAGAATTCATTCAGTGTGAATAGAGAGTCTTTACTTATCATGTTAAGTATTAAAATGTCTGGACTAAATATCATTAATGAACAAAGAAGATGTTTACTCTGTATTTCATTCAGTATATTGGATAAGTTGGATATAATTTCTCAATTAGTATTACCTTGTGTATTTTTAAGTAGTTTAAAAGGCAAGAAAATCTGCATACTAAACACTCAACTTGAAATAAGGAAACCTGGACATCGGACCTGGCATTTACTAATTTACTAGATGTTGTAAGCATGTATTCGATAATATGCTGTAAACAGTCAACAGATAAAATCTGTCTTATTCATTGTGGAAACTTAAGCCGTTAGAACAGTGCTTGGAAAATAGTAGGCGCTCAATGCCTATTTGCTGGATGAATTGGTAAGTCAATGGGATAAGTATTTATTCTCTACACTCCAGTCTCATTATCAGAAAATGGAAGTAATGCCATCTATTCACTGTTTGTCGTATTAAATGTAGTGGCAGCCATAAAACAACATGAATATCATTATGAGTAAGAGTTCAGTGTTTTGGCCATCCTTCAAATAGTACTATTTTGTAAATTTTATTTTGTAATATTGCTATTTATGCATAGTAGAGGTTGGAAACAATTAACTCTTTAAAAAGGCTTTTTTCTTCCAGCTTTTTCGTTTCAACAGAATGAACTCATTCTTCTATAGGAATTGTCTTAAAATGTATTAGCATAAAATGTTAACCACATCATTTAATTAAAAATAGCTATTTAGCTATGCTTCTTAGGGTTACAAATGGCATGACACATCATATAGTTTTTTAAATATTTAAAAAAAATTAATGTTTATTTTTGAGAGAGAGAGAGAGAGAGAGACACAGAGCATGGAGGGGGAGGGGCAGAGAGAGAGGGAGACACAGAATCTGAAGCAGGCTCCTCTCTGAGCTGTCACCACAAAGCCTGACATAAGGCTTGAACTCACCAACGGGGAGATCATGACCTGAGCCAAGGTCAGATGCTTCACCGACTGAGCCAGCCAGGTGCCCTTAGATATTTTTTAACAAAACTTTTTGTTGTTTTTTAAATACTCTGTTAAGCAAAGACCGGGAATCCAGATACGTTTGTCCTTGTGTTATTAAGGTACTAGCTCCTTCTACAAATTCTACTATAGGAGAAATATTGTTCTTTCCGAAAAATCCTCACATTTCACTCCTCTGCACTCAGGAGTTTGCTAAGAGATTTTTAATCATGCTTAAAGACATAATATCGTTTCCCATTCCATAAATTACCAGTCACAGAACTATTTTTAAGCATCAGCATTTCAAGCCCATATGTCTCCTGTTGCCCTGACTGTTTCTTTTGTCAGTAAAGAAAATATTATATAGACACTCTTAAAATCTCTGTGGATATTAAAGTCAAAATAAAATTCGCTACTCTACAAATCCTCATCATTTATCTTTTTAACTTAGCTTTCATGCAAATTATCTTTTACCCATAAGCCTAATGCCGAGAACAAATTAGGTTAGTACTAAAGAAATAAGGAAAAAAATGCTTTGACTAAGGAAAATGTCAATAAAACTGAAACTCCCTTACAGTATTCCTCCACATGGAGCAACCTAATGAGAATTTGTCAGTGATGAAAGAACATTTCAGTAAACTAACCTCTCTCCCTCTCTCTTGGCCTTTTGATTTTTCTTCGGGTTTTAGTTCCCGGCCATGAAGACTGTTGTGAACAAAGTTTCTCCTCCTCTTTGAATGCTTCTTCCCAAGTCTGCAATCCTATCTCTTCCTCTTTCTCTCAGAGTTATGTTTTCTTCTCATTTACACTGGATATCACTATTACCACAAGCAGACTGATTCTAACTTTTCAGCAATATAACCATTTATTCCAGTTAGTTGAACATACAAATATGTGTGCTCAGAAGTATGAACAGAAAGCCCATAAAGAGTGATGAGGACAACTAGGGACAAGAAGGCTTATTTCTACAACGAGACAGTATTTCTTCCATAATAATATCCTTAACCTGGACAATCATCCTCTATGATAATATCCAGAAAACTGGATATAGAAACTACCTCAAGACAGGTGCCAAGATAGCGACTGAGAAACAAAATAAGAGAAGCGTAAGGAAATAAAAGAAATAGCCACTCTCAGTTTGAGAAGTGACCACAACTCTTTAGTCTGCAGTTGATGACGTGTGGGCGAAATCATTGAAAACCATAACAAGCATTAAAACCACATCCCAAATGACATCTTGTTTATTCTATGCAAATAGTACCTCACTCTTTAAAAAAAAATTTTACCTAGGAATGCATTATTCATTACATGAAAATTGATATTTCAAGGCACTTTAAAAAAAAAAGATTTTTTTTTTTTTTTTTGAGAAAAAGAGTGGGTGAGCAGGGGAGGGGCAGAGAGAGAGGACAGAGTATTTGAAGTAGGCTCTGCGTTGTAGGACGCTTAACTGACTGAGCCACCAAGGCACCCCAGGCGCGTTGTTAGCAAACATAAAATGGAGCCATCAAGGGAGAGCCTAGGCTCTACCAAAAAGAGTGTCGTAAAATATCCTGAGAAATGGATTATAAAACATATATTTTTTTTTAGGGTCACTGCTGTGGTAAGGTCTTCTATGCAGTCTTTGAGGATGAACCTTATTTGAAATCTGTTTGATATTGCACACTGTACTAAATGTCAGCACTAACTGCATGAAAATATGTGGACTCTTCTCTCAAAAGTGTTAAGTCAGGAGAGAAAATGGGGGAAATAAGCAGACAGTTGGAGTACTGTGTGATAGGTTTTTTTTTTTGGCTTGGGTGCTATGGAAACAGGTATGTGTGCATGTGTGGTGTATGTGTGGGGGGTGGGAAGTCAACCACCTTTTGTTGTGATGGCTTCTGAGAAGACAGGAGGAGGGATGGGTCATAGGGACAGAGACAGCATATGTGCCTGTGTGAAAGTGAGGGGGCTTACAATGTGACAGTCATGTGGGGGGTTGTGTGGCCTGAGGAGAGGGGTGAGGAATGAGACCAGAATACTGCTAGGCTAAACAGCTTGCGGTTTATCTCAGGAAGGCTGTGGAATGTTGTGGAATTATTTTCCATAAGGGAGTGAGGTATTTTGGAGAAATTGCTAAGGGTGGGAGAGGAATCAGACCTTGCAAATTTTGGCCTGTGTGCTTGGATGCTGAGGGGCAAAGGAGAGAATGGACAGTTTTGGTTTTTGCCAAGATAAATTAAGCCATCTATCCTAATGGGAGTGAAATTTCTAGTACAAAGTTGTGTGCCATGGACGTAGAGGACATGTAGCTGGAAGAAAGAAACAGTAAGGTTTTGTTAAGTCAGCTCGTAAAAATAAGGAGTTGTCCAGAAGCCTGGGTGGCTCAGTCGGTTAAGTGTCTGACTTGTCTCAGGTCATGACCTCCCAGCTTGAGAGTTCCAGCCCCACATTGGGCTCTCTGCTGTCAGCACAGAGCCTGCTTCGGATCCTCTATTTCCTTCTTTCTCTGCCCCTCCCCTGCTTGCACGCACACGTGCTCTCTCTGTCTCTCAAAATAAGTAAATAAACTTAAAAAAAGAAAATAAAACGAGGAGTTGTCAAAGCAGCAGTGATCTGTAAAAGGTTGAAAAATGGCTGAGGTAAGATGACATGAATTTGGGAGGAGTGTGTGTTGTGTTTTGTGTTGTGTTTTTTGCTTTTTTCAAATACAGGATGTTAAGGGTTAAGTTCTCAGAATCAGTGTAGTCGTGTTTGAGGATATCAGGCTCACGGTGGTGATGGGTGGAGGCAGGAAGTGGAGTAGCAGGGAGTTTAGAACAGAGATGGAGAAAACCGACCCCAGAAGAAATTGCATATGATTACCTTCATGGACAGACCTTACCTGGTATGACGGTCTATTACATTCCGTTTTCACAGACAGGTGAAGACATTTCCTCATGAATATTTATATCATATTCAGTTATGTATTCATCAAGCATCGCTGGATGCTTATTCACAAAATGTTTCAAAGAAGACTGTGAAGAAGTTCAACACAGAGGAAAGTTGGTTTTGTGATGAAATGCGGCAAAAGCAGTGTTAATACCACTGCCCCGGTAGCACGTGGATCTCAGACACGATTAAAGTTTCATAAAAGCTCAAATCTTTATTTCTGCAGATATAGCTCAGTCGACATCAAAAGTGGCATTGAGGGAACCAATGTGTGATGAGAAAATACTGTCCAAAATGCTTTCCAGAGAAGCGAGTAGAAGGCAGTCTGTCTATTAAACTTGACAGTCTTCTCACCTGAGGACACTATGAACCCACATTCAGAATCAAGCCCGTTGCCTGTTCTATAAATCAACATTTGCAAAATAGCTCATCCACTCTAAATACAAGTGTAGAAAGCAAGTTGCTTTTCTCATATCCAAATAGCTGTCACTGCATGAAGAGAAATACAGTGAAAGGATTGCGAGGAGAATGGAAAGCGAGATCGGTCCCTAGCCGTGTCCATGATTCAAGTAGCAGCGGGAACTCCCTGTCACTCCATTCTGTAGCCTGAAAAGTCACACCACCACAAGGTCTTAGTCGTCCCCAGTTTGATGTTGACCGAACACTACTGTGTGGTCTGAGATTTTCTCATTGGTGAATGAAAGCTGGATGGCAGGCCACATGTGGTTGTGCAAACGAGATCTCCCATTTGTAAATGTTGAAAGTGCTTTATTAAGTTACTTCTTATAAAATAATGATTGCACAGTAACCTTTTAAAAGCTTAGCTTTTTAGTTAAAATTATCATAATTAAATTTAGGAATGATAGGAAAGAATGAAGGATTTACTGGAAAAAAGTCTAGAATTTCTTATTAGAGAAGGTATAATGAACACAACTATATGTATGTATGTAAGGGTGTGTGTGTGTGTGTGTGTGTGTGTGTGTGTGTGTATAATTAAATGAAGTTTTGTATGAACCATTATTTAGTCACTTACTTATCCATGGATATATTTATAAAATTACATAAATATCTCTCAGCATTTATTTAACTATATTGCCCATTCTATTAGTCCAGGAAACAAATTAAGCCAAAAGTATAAATGCTAAGATTATAAGTAGTCCTGTTCTGTGCATATATAGAACCTATTACTGAGATTGCCTATTAAATGTGAATTAAGCTTTGTAAATTCTCAGTTACTTGATTTGTTAAAATATTCATCTTAATGTCTTTCAGTCACCAAAATAAATGCATGTTTAATACTTGAATAAGTACTAAAGTAGCTAGAGGGAAATTTGGTTTAAGAGTCTAACATTGAAAAATATACTTTTTATTTCATTAGCTTAAGTGGATTATTGACAACGTTTCATGAATCAAAAAAAGAAAACCTTTTCCTGTTATTTTAAGAAGGTTAGTATAAGACAACTCATTGGAGAGATGATACCCAGGCACATATTGCTGCATACAGTTAAATATCCCTCACAAAACATGACCTTAGTTTTCAGGGAAGCCACTGAACACTTAATGAGACTGTGAATACATTCTGTTGCATCAGACTCAATTTGGAGTTTCTACCAGATATATTTGTACAAAAATTCTTAAATTTTTAAGTGTTCACTTATTTATTCATTCAAAATAGGGGAAATATAATATAATATAATATAATATAATATAATATAATATAATATAA
>NW_024412412.1:11185883-11327850 GCF_014898765.1 Herpailurus yagouaroundi
AATATAATATAATATAATATAATATAATATAATATAATATAATATAATATACCTTATTTGTGAGCATAATTCATTCCATAAATATGATTGTAATCCAAAGCACTTGTATATCAAAGCGAATTTCCCTGTCAGAAATAATGGAAACTCAAATGATTCATTCCTCAACCCAACAATATTCACATAAAAATGATTACAGTACTGTAATACAATACAAAGTAACAAAGAAAATACAAAATATAAAGAAAAATAAATTAACCTGCACTTCCCTTCGAAAACCTTCATGTGAGCGAGATAAGAAAGAGGAGAGTTATTGTGTAGGATGCCTTTCACTATTAGTAACAGATGTTGACTACAATACAGTATTAATAAACTCTTTTCATAGACTGTATTTCATGTAACTGGCAATAAGGCAGCAGAGGAAAGGGTCTATATCTGCAGGCAGCCTGACCCAGAATGAAACAAAGCATCCCTAAGCTTACTCTTGGATGGAAAATCAAGGGACTATCCATAGGTGCTTGGAAGTGACAAAAAAATGCACTAGTGCCAATTGTGGGCACCTTCCAAGGTTCTGAAACATCACTGATTTCTGCCAAACTGCAGCCTGAAACTGAGCATCCAAGCATGGGAGAGGATCACCTACAATCCCTACAGAGAGGGAGGGAGGGAAGGAGAGAGAGAGAGAGAAAGAGAGAGAGAGAGAGAGAGAGAGAGAGAGAGAGAGAAAGAACCACTGGCTCAGTTGTGATTATGTGATGTCCAGCATTACGTACTACTCATATTGCAAAACATTGCTATTTATCAAGCTAAAATTATGAGAAATATTTGCTCATCTTTCAGAACACTCTCAGAACATGTTAGTTACAATCCAAGATTTTACTTATAATATAATATAATGCAATATAATATAATGCAATATAATATAATGCAATATAATATAATGCAATATAATATAATATAATATAATATAATATAATATAATATAATATATAATACAATGTAATATAAATTTACTGTATTCACAGTGCTGTGTCATTTATTCCCATGACTTATTCAACCTATAAGTGAAGGCTTTTATCTTGTATTCCCCTTCACCCATTTTTCCCAATCCCTCCACACCCTTTCTCTCTGGCAACCATCTGTTTGTTCTCTGTATTTATAGGTCTGATTCTGTTTTTTGTTTGTTTATTCATTTGTTTTATTTTTCAGATTCCACATATAAGTGAAACCATATGGTATTATTATTTTTTTTTTTATTCTACTTACTTAGTGTAATACCCTTTAGGTCCACCTGTGTTATTGCAAATGGCACAATCATCATTTTTTATGGCTGAATAATATTCCGTAGTGTGTGCATGTGTGTGTGTGTGTGTGTGTGTGTGTGTGTGTGTGTGTGTGTATATGTAGAGAGGGAGAGAGGGAGACTCTCTCTTATCCATTTGTCTATCAGTGGACAGTTAGGTTACCTCAATATTTTCACTATTATAAATGGTGCTACAATAAACATAGGGGTACATTTATGTTTTTGAATTAGTGTTTACATTTTCTTTGGGTAAATAATCTATAGTAGAATTAATTGGTTAGATGGTAATAATATTTTTAATTTTTTGAGGACCCTCCATGCTTTTTTCCACAGTGGCTACACCAATTTGCACTTCCACCAACCTTACGAAAGGGTTTCTTTTTCTCCACATCTTTGCCAACTTTTGTTATGTCTTGAGTTTTTCATTTTAGCCATTCTAACAGGCATAAAGTGATATCTAGTTGTGGTTTTGATTTGCCTTTCTGTGATAAGTAGTGATGTTGAGTGTCTTTTCATATGTCTGTTGGCCATCTGTATATCTTCTTTGGAAAAACATCTATTTAGGGTTATTTTTGCCCATTTTTAAAAAAATTATTGACTTATTTTGAGAGACCAAGAGGGAGGGGGAGAGAGAGAGGGGGAGAGAGAGAGAGAGAGAGAGAGAGAGAGAGAGAGAATGAATGAATTCCAATCAGGCTCCTTGCTGTCAGAATAGAGCTAGATGTGGGGCTTGATCCCATGAACTGTAAAATCATGACCTGAGCTGAAATTAAGAGTCGGACACTTAACCAACTGAGCCACCCATGCTCCCCTCTTTGCCCATTTTTTAAAAAAACTTTAAGAGGGTTTTCAAGCTTTGATTTAAATTCCAGTTAGTTAACATACAGCATAATATTATTTCTAGGTATACACTTTAGTGAATCAACATTTCTTAGGACACCTGGTGCTCATCACAAGTGCACTCCTTAACCCCCATCCCCCACCACCTTCCCTCTGGTAACCATGTGTGTTCTCTGTAATTTCTTGGTTTCGCTCTCTTTTTTTTCCCCCTCTGTTCATTTGTTTTGCTTCTTAAATTCCACATATGAGTGAAATCATACGGTATTTGTCTTTGACTTACTTAGCATCATACCCTCTTGCTCAATCCACATTGTTGCAAGGTCTCTGCCCATTTCTTCAATTGTCTTTCTGTTTATTTGATGTTGGGTTGTATAGGTCTTTTTATATATTTTGGATATTAGCCCTTTATCAGATATATCATTTTCAAATATCTTCTCCCATTCAGTGTGTTGCCTTTTTGTTTTGTTGGTGGTTTCCTTTGCTTTGCAAACAGTTTCTATTTTGATTTAGTCCCCATGGTTCATTTTGCTTTTGTTTCCCTTGCCTGAGGAGACATATCTAGAAAAATGTTGGTGTGGCTGATGTCAGAGAAATTATTACCTGTGTTCTATTCTAGGATTTTTATGGTTTCAGTTTTCAAATTTAGGTCTTTAATCCATTTTGAGTCTTTTTTTGTGTGTGTATAGTGTAAGAAAGTATCTGGTTTCATGCTTTAGCATGTAGCTGGACAATTTTCCCAGCATTATGCATTGAAGACACTGTCTTTTCACCACTGAGTATTTGTGTATCCTTTGTTATAGATTAACTGACTATGTAGCAGTGGGTTCATTCTGGGCTTACTCTTCTGTTCCAGAAATAACTTAATATATTCTTATGTGAATATCATTTCATGTCATTGTTTAGCATTGATGTGCAATATATATTTATATTTATAAAATTATATAGGTATAAACACATGGAAATATATGTATATACTTAGTGTATTTGTTTTCCAATTTTGTGACATCTAATTGGAAAGACTCATAGAACTCATTTATTTGAAAATTTCCCCAGCACAAAAGAGGTGAGTTATCAATCATTAGATTACATTGTCAGGGACATGACAGACCACAAATTTAATACTGATTTTTGAAAAAACAAAAAATATGCTAATGACCATGTGTCACCCACAGACATATTTACTTTATGATTTAAGATGCACATTTAGTTTACATAGAGTAGGGTGTGTTAGAACAAATTATGTTTCATTTCTACTTACATGCCGAAATAATATTTATGTAACATTCATTTACAATAAGAATTAAGAACATAATTTAAAATAGTTTAATGGAAATAATTATTGAATCACAAAAAGATAATACTTTGTGTGGCATTGGTATTTTCTTGTACTATATAATAACAGTATCTGATTAGATCACATCAATTCTTTTCATATAGATATGCTCAGTGAAATATGATATCCAAAAAAATATGATATCACTGCTACCAGCAGTGGGTGTTATTCTCACACTAGCCTGAGGATGTGATCACTATTGTTGCAGCTACTTGAGGAAAAAGTGATGCAGATAGTTCGAATAATTTAACATGTCACTTAAAATTCCGTAGCTAATAATGTTTTGTGTGTGATTTTTACATACAATTCAGTGATCGTCCTTCAGACAGTAAATCAGTGGAAACGGAGTAAGCAGGTTTGCTCAGTTGGCAGAGAGAGAAAGGAGAGATCAGACAGTGAGCATCCATCTACCTCACAGTGCTTAGGTGAATGCCAGACTACTTCCCCGAAACACCGTCTGTAAAGGGAAATCGCACCTCTAGAAGGCTGGTTTGCTGCTACACCTACAGGAAATAAATTAAAACTGCTAGGGTGCCTTGGTGGCTCAGTCGGTTAAGCATCTGACTCTTTTCGGCTCAGGTCATGAACTCAGCGTTCTTAAGATCCAGCAGATTATCGGGCTCTGCTCTCACAGAACTGAGTTGGTGTGGGATTCTCTCTTTCTCCCTCTCTCTCAGTTCCTCCCCTATCAAATCTGAGCTTGCATTCTCTCTCTCTCTCTCTCTCTCTTTCTCTCTCTCTCAAAATAAATAAGTAAACTTTTTTTAAAACTACTGTAGGGGCGTCTGGGTAACTCATTTGGTTAAACTTCCAACTACGGCTCAGATCATGATCACGCGGTCAGTGAGTTCGAGCCACGCATCACGTCGGGCTCTGTGCTGACAGCTCAGAGCCTGGAGCCTTCTCTGGATTCTGTGTCTGCCTCTCTCTCTGCCCCTCCCCTTGCTCACACTCTGTCTCTCTCTGTCTCTCGAAAACAAATAAACGTTAAAAAAAAAAAAATTACAAAATAAAACTCCTGTAAAACCCTGGGTTTCTTTGTATCCCTGCAGCATATTGATTTTTCTCATGGCCTATTTCTGTATTTCTCTCAATATGGTGTCTCTGTTAGGTGGTAATTAACATTCTTAACCTTTGACTGTCGAATTTATTCTCACCCAGACATAATTATTTGAATTTTAGGTCTCTTTAGAAGAGGAAAGATTGAAATGACCTACACAATAGTGAAGATACCTTTAGTTTTTAGAAACATAATTTCAAACTAGTGATTAAAAAAAAGAAAAAAAAAGAATTCTTACTGATGTGCCAAAGTTATTGGCTTGTCTGCATGCTATCCTGGTAAAATAAACTGAAAAATCAGGCCAGGCCTTTTAAAACTAACAAAACAGTCATGTGAGCACATAATAATTATATTTGGAAAGCATATCTTACTATATAGTTAGGCCAGCATACCCAGCAAAAAACAAACAAAAAAAACCCAACAAACAAAACAAACTTAAACAAAATACTAGAATATGAGATAAGGAATAGACCATCCCAAATATTATTTGTATTACATGTATGAAGTATATGTATACAGCATTTCAAATATGGTATATAGTGTGTATATATTATATTAGTTAAGGATAATTTTTTCTAAAATTAACTTCTGTTTCATTAACACCAAAATTATGAGAGAAAATCTGTTTTGTTATAAGGTGATGTCATAGATAGTGGACAAATCTTTACACATTCACCAAATGATGCAAGAAAACTCCCAAGGTGCTGTATCTTTTTATCTTAAGAATTAAAAGGCTCTTAAATGCAGAAAACTCTCAAACAGCTATTTTACCAGTTGTGATTGGCTGCCATTTTGTATGAATGATCATAACTGGGGAAACATACTTTTTCTCCTGCTTTAGAACATAAAGTTAAGTATTTGTGGCATTGGGGAAGTGCTAACATTCTGATATTGCTGAATATGCTCAAAGAACAATTTTGTCTACATCGCAATTTTAGTGAAGGTTATTCCTGATTAATTTGAATGAACTGATAATTCAGTTATGCCAATTGATGTCATTAAGGACTCAAATCATTTCCAGTGTAGATTTTAGAGTAAAACTCTTAGTGTGTTATTCTTTGATGGCAATAGTACAAACAGTTTTTATTAAAATTATGCATTTGTAACTTCTACCATAGGTATGATTTTTGTGTGTGTGTATGTGCAAAACACATACATACACATTTTAGTTGTGTTTTGTGCTGGTTTGTGTAATATTTCATTATGCCTCTGTGATTTTCAGAGGAAGAATGCCTGTCATTTAGAATTTATAGATTAATTCCTCGTCATGAATCAGGTGGAAGAAAATTGAGTCATAGATAATTGTGGAATGAGTTACATCATGATTATTAAGAAAATTAGAATGTGTTGCTAATTATAGAAACCCATTAACTATGTGTCATGTAAAATCAAACGCAGTTGATTTGGGGAACTATTTTAGTGCAAAAAAAAAAGAGATTTGATTAGAATTATTAGTCACAAATTTGCCATGTTTCCTAGGCAACTATGAATGTTTCATATCAATGGAATAGCATTTCCCACAGTGAGTTCTATGGAGCTGTGGTGGGGAGCTCCAGGAAAGACGGGACTCGCAAAGCCTGTTGGGTGCTCCAGGAAATTCTGCAATGTCACTGCCAGGAAGACGGACCCTTAGGTCATATGTGTTCAGTCAGTGCTGGCTGTCTTTCCTCCCTGGCCTGAAGATTCTCAGAGGGCTGGCAGCCCTAAAACCTATTTCACTTTATTTAACCCAGTGCTTCCCCAACTTATTTGATGTTCGTATTTTTTTTCAAATTAATATATATTCATTTCCATGAAATGTATTTTGGGAAAAGCTATAGTAGAGTTTACTTTGCCATAGATAATCTACATTAGCTGCTAAGAGAATTTTTTTTTCCTTTTTACAAGAGCTTCATTTCCTAATTCAACTTTATAAAAGGCACTCATTTATTGACTTTGCTGGGTAATCAACAAAATGAATAATGCTTGATTTCTGACCATCACTTAGACACCCACAGAGCAGAGTGTGATGTCTGCAGCCTGTCCTAGAGTCTGCTTTCTAATACCACTTACATTCTTGAACCCTCATTCATTTTTTTTTTTTTACTTTTCTTTTCATTCGGTGTTGCTTCGTTGACTACTATGTGCCCATATTGCAAATTTTTCCCTGCCAGTCCTCACACAACCCCTATAACACGGGGTATTATTTTACTTTTGCAAAAGATAAGAAAGGTAGTTTCAAATAATGTAATTTGCCCATGATCGCTGAGAGCCAGATTCAGGATGTGAACTTGTGCCTGTTTCACAGGAGACAGAGATATGCTGGTTGCCAGCCACCCAGCCTGCAGGCTGGGTCTAAGTTGTCCTGGAACATAGATTGCAGTTTGAATCTGGACTCTTGTTATCATGTTTAAATTCTCGGCTGTGAACTCCTAAAGGACAGAGGTGCTGTTCGTGTAATGTTGCTATTTCCTATGATAGTGGTTTGTAGTTCTTAGGAGATACGAGATTAATGTTGAGTTAAATTGACCTCTTTGATTCTTACATATAATGTGCAAGTTTACACTACCATTTTAATGGGAAAGTGTGCTCAGATTCAGTATATCCAACTGGCAAGTGTTATGCAGGCTGGGAGTTAACTGTGTCACACCAGTTTATGTTTCTTACACTTGACTGTGTTATTTACAGAAATTGATATTTGATATTGTGAATAAGCTTGTTGTAGGTGTAGGTGGTAGACTAAAATCTCTGGAAACATCTGAGAAACATCTCAGAAAACAGCATCTGGTATCTATAAAATAGTTTTTTTTTTGTTTTTTTTTTTGTCTAATCTTGATACTTAACACAGCAGAAGGTCACAATTAGAAAACAATTCTTAGGATCTTTTATCAGAGTCAAGTGACTCAAAATTTCAGGGTGTTCGGTTACACACATACTAAGGATTTGAGATACACAGATAGTAGTTCTTTTCTGGAAAGGTTTGTTTAATAGAGTTAACTTGTATAGTTTTGTATAGTGTGCCTGATGAGGTTATTAAATAATCTAAAAGGATTATGTTACCAGTGAGAAATTAATGTTCTCATGGAGGTAGAATAAAATCCACACAATGGTATATTAACAATACAAAAATAGTTGATCATTCTTTTCTTTGCCCTGAGGACTTAAAAATAAGAAGATTATTTGAATTTTGAATTGACTTATTGAAAAGGCTATTCTAAGGGGAAAGGGATGACGAGACTAATTTCTGAATAGTGTTTTGCTGGTAAGGCTATGAATGGGAACAAACTTTGCAAGACGTAGCGTCATAAAGGGAGCCCTTATTTCCATTGGGGGATTTGTGTGTATCCGTTTCCTAGAACTGCTCTAACAAAGAGCCACAAACTGAGTGCCTTAAGACAGCAGAAATGTATTGTTTCACAGTTGTGGAGCCCAAAGGTCTGACATCCAGCTGTCAGCAGGACCAGGTTCCTTCTGAAACTTGTAAGGAACAGTGTTTCTTTGCCTCTTTCTAGCTGTGTTGGTTGCCAATAATTCTTCATATTTCTGTAGCACTCCACTTTCTGCCTCCTTGTTACATGGCAGTCTGCCTTTCCGCGTCTCTGTGTCCACCTGGCATTTTCTCTTCTTATAAGAACACAATTCATAATGGGTGAGGGCCCATTCTAATGAGCCCATCTTACCTGGACTGTAGTTGCAAATATAATGTTTCTAAATAAGATCACATTCTTAGGCACCAGTGGTTAGGACTTCCAAATATCCATTTGGGTACACGATTCAACCCATACCAGTGTGTATCTACTCAAAAGTCATACAGTTGATCTCTACATGATTTAAGCATGAAAGATGGCGTCTACTAGTCATCTGAGTCACTGTGAGGGGTTGAAGGGTGAGGTTTAGAAAGCCTGGTGTGTCTGATGCTTGTAAGTCAGTGCAACTTTACTGCAAAATACACACTTCTGATTTTCTTTTTTTAAGTTACGTGGTTACTCTGTTAAGATTTCTTTAAAAGTTTATTTATTTGTGGGTGAGGGACAGACAGTCAGTGCAGAGCCCTACGAGGGACTTGATCTCATGACTGTGAGATCAGGACCTGAATTGAAATCAAGAGTCAGATGCTCAACTGACTGAGCCACCCAGCTTCCCCTTGACTTTCTTTTTTAAAAATGAAGATGAGGGCGCCTGGGTGGCTCAGTCGGCTGAGCATCTGACTCTTGATTCTGGCCTAGGTCATGATCCTAGTTGTGGAATCAAGCCCCGCATCAGGCTTGGTGCTGAGCTTGAAGCCTGCTTAAGATTCTCTCTCTGTCTCTGTCCCTCTCTCTGTCTCTGTCTCTGTCTCTCTCTCTCTGACCCTTACCCCCCTGTAAAAAATGATGAAAACATAAAAGTGACGATGAAAACACACAAATAGATAATATTTCTAATGAAAGTAAAATTTTACCAAATCGAAACTCTTAAAACACAGTGGTGCCAACACCACTTATGCAAACATGTCCTGAAAGTGTTGGATTCCATTCGGTAAGCTGCAGCAGTGGAGAATAACACGCTGACCAACTTGGTTAGACAACCAACCATTCCCTGCAAGGAGAGTTTAAGGTGCAGCAGTGCCTATTCTCAACTCTGATACCAAGGACGTACATGCTTCATAAAATACACATTCTCAAACTTTATATTAGAACGAATGTGCCATTTCTTCAGGAAGAAGTCTACAGTTTTAGTCTGAGAGACTGTAAACTTTGCTACTCAGAATTCTGCATGGTAAATACGCTGTATCTGAACAAATGAATTGGAACATAGGATGCACCAACAATGTAATGAAAACCGTGGCTAGATCTTAGTGACCCTGTACAATTTAGATAACAGTGTCTTGTACATTAGGGAGTTCATTTCTCAAATAAATACTGTACAGCTTTCCAAAGATTCTTGACAGGAAAACCGAGTGAAGAGTTTCAGAAGACTTCTAGTAAGATTATAGGTGATATGAGTTTTTGGTAGCAAACAGAAGCTAGGTTGGATCCACCTGAGGCAAAAATAATTTGTTGGACAGATACTGGCTTGTCCATGGAGAGATTTAGAAAGGGTCATACTCAATGATAGAACCCAAGTGGCGGAAAGAAAGAAAGAAAAAAAAAGGAGCAGCATATGGATTTCTAGAAATGGGAACATCCCAGACAGAGATCACCGTAGTGCCTCTACAATCATCATTTGCCTTATAATAAATATCATTCTACTCTGTCTTTTGATGGCCGCTGCTTCAAATGCAGAGCTCCGGGTGGAAACATTCATCCACCGAAGTTGAGGTCACATACACATGCTTCAGCCAAAGAAAACTCTGGCCTCCATGTCTTCTGTAGTGGAAAGGGGTTCCCCAAACAAGACTACGCCCAGCGCAGTTATGATAGCACCCCCAGGGACAGTTGGGGTGCTATTAGGAAGGGAATTCGGTTCTCAGCATCCACTGTGTACTTGGAACAGTGGTGCCAGAATGCATTAAAAATTTTGGTAGCCAGATGATTTTATGGGAAGATGACCTTGTTAAAAATGGGAACCAGCTGCGTGTATAAGTCATATACACAGCGCTCCCCTTACTCTCAACACCATGAGAAACGCAGTGTGGTGAGAAACTTCTGTGTCTCTGATTCTTCCTGGAGATAAACAGTGGATTGTTGCCACAATTCTTCATTGGGCAGTCTTTTTTCATTTCTTTTACTTTTTCTCTTCCTCCCCCTCCCCTTTCTTCTCCTCCTCTTCCTCTTCCTCGTCCTCCTCTGAATTGTACATGCTTTGCTCCATCTGTGTGTATCCTCCAAACCCCTTTCTCCCCTTTCGTGGTTATTCTTACCCCATCACCTTTGCCTGTTCGCTTTGGCCTTTTTTCTTTGAGAAATGGAGATTGAAATTGTATCGCAACGTGATGTTTTTCTGACGTTTATTTCATTAAATGTTACATGAGATGTGAAGTTTATGTGTGTTTTGTTCCACAGTTCTTTGTTTCAAGAAACAACAGCAACAGAACACCCATAATATGCACTCAGGTACAGGGAACTTACCTTTAAGGAGGCAGTAGGCAACAGCTAACGTCACGGGCTGCCACAGGGTGTGAGCTTCCCAGAGACCTTTTAGAAACCGCCTCAGGGGCTGCCAGCAACCTGCCTGTTCTCCACCTCCCAGGATCCGGTGCACGTGGTTTCTCATGTTCTCTGCTTCGGTGTTTCCTCTTCCGTCCTACTGCTGCTGCTCGGCTAGTTCTGAATCAAAGACCTCTTGAAGGTCTCGTACATACTACAGATTGGCCACAGACTCTCCTTTAGAGAAAGAGAGTGAATCTAAAGTGCGGGAGTGCATCACTCATTACCCCTTTCCTTCACATCTTCCATCTGTCACCACGGGCTTTTGGCATCTGCCTACAAAAATACTCCGTTTTCCCAATGCTAAAGGAATAACAACGCAAAAATTTTTTTATGATGTCTGCTGTTCCCACAGAGGTATCTGTTTCTGCTGACTTTCCAGGTTACACTCATTGTTTCTACTTCTTTATTTAGTTAATCAATCAATTAATTAATTAATTAATGTTTATTTGGAGAGCGAGTGCATGAGTGGGGGAAGGGGGGGAGAGAGAGAGAGAGAGAGAGAGAGAGAGAGATCGATCGAGAATCCCAAGCAGGCTCCACACTGGCAGCACAGAGCCTGATGTGGGATGCAGATCACAAGCCTTGAGATCAGGACCTGAGCTGAAACTGAGAACTGGACGCTCAACCAGCTGAGCCCCCCAGGTACCCCTCTACTTCTTTATACTTGTTCAGTTTTTACTTCTTGAAACTTCTAACAGTTGCCTTCTCTCCTTCCTTATGTTTAATAATCACAGTAGCTCTGGACACCATAAATGACCAGCTGTTTCTTAACACTTTCTCATACTCCGCCTTTGAGGGCAGTAGAAAGAGTCAGGTACATGTGGATTCACATTTTAATATTACCGCTTCCTGACTGTCCTTAGTGACTTAGTGTCAGAGTCCAAAACTGGGTTAATAATGCTTACCCCTGAGAATAATTTTGAGAAGTAAATAAGAAATCAGTTGTGAAGATCTTTCTGCATGCCTTAGATGATTGGTTATCTTGGTTCCTTTCCTCATCCTTTCCTTTTTCAAATTATGAGCCCCATGTAGCAGTGAGAGCAGGGCTAAATAATATAGGGTACAGTAGTACATAGGTCTAGGAAGGAACTGGCAAAAGGTGAGGGAATGTTTTTCAAATGGGAGTTAATTTTCCAAAGGGAAAATATTGTGGCTCCAAGATAAATATCCCCTATTTCATATATGTATCAATATATATACACCAGTGAACAAAATTATGATTGTTCACTTAAGCATTTTTGTTAAAGGTATTTAATACCTTTAATACTAACTGATAGTATTGGTGTCCACGCTTTTACCAAACAAGATTACTCCCTAGACCAAAATTTCCTTCTCTTCTCTTTTAAATCATTATTTATCCTGCTTTTGAACTGCCCCTGTTACCTTCCCATAATTGCTACAATCATAGTTTCCAAGGCACTTCTTAAAGACTGTATTTTCTCACACACCTTTCTGTATGTCTCCAGCCAGAAGTAGCCTCCTTTTCCTGTGAATCCTCATGGCATATTTCTCTTTTGTTAATGTTTTTCATCGCTGTTGTTTGTATTTGCCATTTTTGAAAGCTCATTCATAGAATTCCGTACCTTAAGATTGGAGGGTTCCCTTGAGTTTGGGGTCAAATGCAAAATAAGTCCAAAGTCCATCTCTAATTCTCAATTACTGTGTAAGCTCAGCAAATGAAGAAACCTCTCTAGTCATTAGATTCTGCTACTGTCAAATGGAACTAATGTCAACCTTGCAACATTCGTATAAAGAATGGAGATAATACCTGTTAAGTAACGAAGGCAATACCTGATGTATAATAGTTATTGTGCCATCGGTGACTGTCACCTGTTAGGTTTCTTGATTGTAAGTATTGTATCAACATTTCTTTTTCCTGTGAGGTGCTGGTACATTGAGTTCCTTGCACTTCATATGTCATTGTAGAAAGGAAGGTGCTTGGAGAGCTGGGCTGTAGTATTCACATGCATAGATTGCAAACAACAACCCAAAAGACCAAAATGAAACTAATGCTTAAGAATTTATAGGAGCATAGCTTGGAACACTATAACCAACTGTCCACCTAGACAATCATTACAACTGACATGGTCCTTCTATTGTAATAAAGAAAGGAAGTGTTCTCTTTCAGCAAAAATTTGGTCAGCAGAGAGGTTAAAATGCAGTTAGAGGAAAAAAAAATACGCATTTGCATGGTAATGGATACTAATTAGTATATAAACTTCAGCTGCTATTTGTGAGAAGAACTGATCCTACTTTATTTTTTGAAGTCATAATTCTATAAAAAAAACGAAATTACCTAATTTCAGGCAAAAGTAAGAAGAGAACTGTGTGCTTCCTAAATGGTAGAATGATCCACTGATCAAAAATCCTGCAGTATCTTTCTTTTGTATTAGTGGGGAAGAATTGTGAGTTTCATCTATGTCCTGAGAAAACTGCATTTGCAGTAATTAGTTTGGAAAAAATGCTTCAGAGGAGTTCCAGTAAGTACATGGATTAGATCTTATGAAAGATGCTTACAACACCATTTTAATTCTATTTAATTATGTTAACCTTTTGTGTTTAAATAAGTTAAATAGTTACAAATATAAAATCAGAAGGTCAGAAAGAGAAAATGTCTAAGACAGTCAGTTCTTTTAATATGAGAACATGCCATCTCTTTGGAAGGACAGGATCATAAAAATAGCGGAGTTCTGTATGACAAGGTGCGACATCTGGAAATTCTAATAGAAATGGCTGTGATAGAAAAGTAATCTATACATTTCTAATTTTGATAGCAATCAGTACAAAAGGCAATACAGAAAGGATTACTGGTGACAGAGAAGTACTTCACTGATGATGCTAAATTATCAACTGGCAGGAATACTTGTGGTTGGAGAGCCACGGGAGACTGTGTGAATCATTCACATAGGTGACTTCTGTGTGTTACTGTGTTTCCATCTTTTTATTTCTGCAGTGAGAATAGAAGGTGGTAAAACTGGAGGAAAAAAAAGTGAAGCAGAGATCCTTTTATTTTCTTTTTCTCTGGAGTTACTTTGCAAGTAGCAAAATGAGGGAAATATTGACATAGCCAAAGAGCCTGCGGCTGTGAACAAAAAATACTGTACAAGAGTTGCTTATAGACTGAGAGGCTATCCCTCCGAGTCTCCTAAACCTGGAAAGGGCTCCGTTCTTTGTGCAATGTGTAAAGAGCACGAGGGCAAAATATTTTAATTGTTAATAATTAGTAAAGAGAAATTAAGTTGTGGATAGATATGTGCAGATGGGTCCCTGCGTGTGTGTGTGTGTGTGTGTGTGTGTGTGTGTGTGTATCAGCCAAGACATTCGTATGGAAATATGGACAGAAAATGGGTTTCCTGTGATTATGTGACTATGTGATTAGGGCAGAAAGTCGCATTTGCTGAACTAACTTCCGACAGAACTTTCTTGAGCTGCAAATACGATGCTTTATCAAAACAATGCAAACTCTCCTGGCATTTTCTTTTCCACCCACAATAGCCCTGTGTGGCACATTAGTGTGCGATCTTCATTTCTCAATGCCATTCTGCAGCATTAAGCCATATGCCAATACTATCGTCCTGATTTAGTTCTGTCTCCCAATTTATACGCAGAATGATTTTCACGGTAGATCCTTCTGGCAACGGAGGGGAGGCGGGCATCTCCGAGATGTCCTCCCTCATCACCCCCTTCGGATGACTCCCCGGCCCTCTCCTTGCTTCCCATCGCAATAATAATTCCCTCAGGAAGGCCTAGCAGGCACTTGGGCTCTGTTGGCGATTACAGGAATAATTTATTTTCAAATGGATGTTAATCTGATAGAAGTAGTCAAATTTTCCCTGAGCTCGGGCAGAAACAAACTTCTTCATGGCAAGTGTACTGATTCCATCCACTATCATTGTGATGCGGAAGACAAATTATCCAATTACTAAACACACTGCTCTAGGCAATACAAAATAACATCCTGATTAATCTAACTACAGAGGAGAGATGCTTCTGTTTAGAACAAGTCCCCTAAAACAAACAATATTGGATTACAAGTAAAGATGAGTCATATTTGTTTGGTAATACTTATGGATATTTCAATCTTGAATAAGGAGCCTACTTAAGGTGAAAAGTATTTATATAAATATTCTTAACGTATTATAGAGTTAAAATGATATTCAGGAGTAAAGTGTAAGTACATTTATAAGGTCTTTTAGGAGATAAAATACTAAAGATTCCTGTCTAGCTCCTTTATACTAACAAGAAACACATTTTACTTCTTTGCCCTCGTTAGTATATATTTTTAAATGGCAGGTTATAAATATGCAAGGAAACGCTGAGATTAAGAAGTAGTCATTATAGCCACGTATTGTATTTTTGTTGGGAAAGTCAAGTGGCTCAGTTATTGTTCTGCAAAGATAAGAAAGAAGAGTAATACAAATTTTGCATTTATAAAATGCAACATGGGGGAAACATTTAAATGTCTACAGCCAAATTATTAAAGGGATATTTCACCTTTAATAATTGCTCTGAGAATTTTTTGGCCCTGTGGGAAATAAGGGTAGTGAAAAAGCTGCAAATAAATTATATGTGGCCACGTAAGGACATCGAATGCCCTCATACTGGCTATTGGTCAAACTCTAGTCTTTTAATGTCATTTTCTATAACCTTTACCTCTTCAGTTCCCCCTCCTTTCCTTGACTGGAGATGACAGTCTCCACCAACATGTTTTGCAGTTTTGAACACGGATTGACCACCATAATTCATATTCCCTTTATTCTGCTGTCAGTTTCTGTTTCCCACTGGCTTCTCGCCTTCCGCCTAGACCTCAGTATGTTTCCAGTCATATTCTGTATGCCTGGCCTTCAGTCCTGACCTGCTTTCTTGCTTGGTTGTTAAGCTTAAATGCTTAACGTAGACACGTGGCAGAATGGGCCTGGATCTACTTACCCTGAGAGTAACCAAAGTTATTTATGAAACAATCTTCAGTTTTTAAAAAATGAAATAAGGGCTTGTCATGTCTAATAGTCACACACAAAAAAAGGACTGAGAACATACGTAGATAGATGGCAGTGGAGCTCAAAAATGGGGAATCGTGAGCCCTTCGGTCCAGGAATTGAGAATTCTTGGACATGTACGTGGCCTTTATAGGACGTAGATGGAGCTGTCAGGTAGGAAGGACACACCTGCAGAGCCCAGCCAGGTAACATTCGTCAACACAGGTGGTCAGATTGCAAATGCCAAAGCCAGACCAACTCATATCTAGAGGCCAGTAGACACTTTTTGTGTGTGTGTTTGGGGGTGGGCGGTAAGGCTTTAGTTATGGGTGAATCTTAGTCCAAAATATCTGTCAAATTACCCTCTTTATGTAATTCACTTTTAGAAAAATACATTTCCAATCTTCCTTCAAATATTGGCTCTTCCAATTTTGACTAATGTGATGTTGGTTAGTTATTAAACTTGTCAAATCCGAGTTTCCTCAAACGTAAAAGGAGGAAAAAAGTGGTATCTATGTCAGAAAGTTGAAGATAAAATCTAATGATTTAACTCATAAGAAATCACCTAGCCTCTTGTTTGATGTAGAGCAGGGTTAATAATAAGTTTTTAAATAGCAAGACTAATAAGATATTCTAATTAATATGCTGCCAAATCTCAATACATTAACTTCCTGTCTTATTTTTATTTGTTTTGCTGAGGGATACTTGATTTCAAGGAACAGAAATGTACTCAAACCAGATAGATGGAAAGGAAGTCCGATGAAATGAATTTTGGTCTCTGCTCCCTAACCTATACTTCTTCCTGAGTCATGGAGACTATTGACTATACCTTGACTCTGAGAACTGAAGGCAGATTTTAGTGACACAACCCAAGTGAGAGACATTGACTGGCTTTAGATAAGAACCTTTGGGAGATGCTAGTAGGAAATGAATACTGATGAAGTAAAAAGATAAAGTTTCACTATCTATGATAGGTGTGACAGGCGTGACCCTCAGTGAACTAAGCACTTACTCCATCATGCCCATGTGTGGTTCCTGACATATGGACTTGGTCATTTTATTTGCTTTGGCCAATAGGAGTTAGCATGGGTGATGCAAACAGAGGCTTGATAAGCTTTGTGCATGGTGCTTACCTTCTCGCAGTGTTCCTCTTTGAGACCAGTTAGATGCTATAGGATATCTAGGCACTCTTACGGAAAAGAAAAACTACTTAGCAAGGTCCTGGAAGATAAAACTCTACATGGGGAAAGTGGTCATGTGAAAGAGAACTGAACAGAGCTGCCAGTTGAATGCAGCTGCATGACTGACCTGGCCAGCATCATGATGTGCAACAGAGATGCCACCTGGTGAACACACAGCATTACGAGAAGTAAGAAGTGGTTACTGTATTAAGCCACTAGAGTTTGTAGTGGTTTGCTTCACGTGGTAGATAAACAAGAACGGAAGTTTTGGGATAATAGGATGGGATACCGTGGTCAACACGTCTTTGACCCTTTCTCCATCCCAAGATGCAGTTTCATGTCTCATCGCCATGGCAACTTGCATAGGAAGCTAGGCTTGTCGGTAATTGGAACTCAGAAGGAGAAGGGAAGGAAATACATTCAACTAGGTGCTCAGGTGAGGAAAAGACATGAGGGCTCCAGGGACACATTTTCTATAAAACTGGAGAGAGGACACACCACATCACCTAGCATGCTTTGGATGGCACCACGAAACCCATCTGACAGTGTCATAGACAATAAAGGGCATTAGTTGGCTCATATAATCACAAATGTCTGAAGTAGGGGAGTTCGTTTATTTCTTTCCAATACTTCCGGTTCTGTGCATTTCCAGTGGTGGATTCATCTTCAGTTATCTGTCCCCATGGGCAGAAACTGCTGCTAGCAGCATAGGTCTTTCTTGACATGCAGAAAGACAGAGACAACCATTTACAGAATGTCAAGCCCAATTCCTTATTTTTCTTTGAATCGGTCTGTCCCACAATCATTGAAGCAAGAGGAAAGCCATGTACCCAGTGACTTTGAACAGTTACAGATGCGTTCCCAAAATAATCGCTGAGGCAAGAGGAATGTCATTATCCTAACTGGATGAAAATCACTAATTGTTAACATGTAACAAGGATTACCAGATGCCCAGAAATACAAAAAGTCCTTTGAGTCCTGCCTTCTCCCTTTGTTGCTCAACCAAATCAACATAGTAAAGTCTGTTCTTTGTAGCTACAGTTGATCCTTGAACAACAAAGGGATTAGGAGCACTGACCCCCCAGCACTGTTGAAAATCAATGTATAGCTTTTGACTCCCCCAGAACTTAACTGCCAATAGCTTACTGTTGACAGGAAGCCAACATCAACAGTTGAGTAACACATATTTTATATGTTTTATGTTTTAAATACTATATTTTTACAATACAAAGCTAGGAGAGGAAATGTTATTAAGGGAATCATAAAGAAGAGGAAATACATTTACAGTATTGCATTTATTTAAAAAAAAATCTGTATATTCATAGACCCATGCAGTTCAAATCCATGGTGTTCAAGGTTCTCTTGTCTATCTTTTGGGTACTAATTTATATGAGAGGATACTTTTAGCTACAGGGAGCAGAAGTATCTAAGTCAAACTGTCTTAGACACTAAAATAATTTATTTTTAAAATTGAAAAATTCACGGGGCGCCTGAGTGGCTCAGTCAGTTAAGCGTCCGAATTTGGCTCAGGTCATGATCTCACTGTTTGGGGTTCGAGCCCCGCATCCGGCTCTGTGCTGACAGCTCAGAACCTGGAGCCTTCTTCGGATTCTGTGTCTCCATCTCTCTCCCCCTCCCCTGCTTGCACTCTCTGTCTGTCTGTCTGTCTGTCTCTCTCTCTCTCTCTCTCTCTCAGAAATAAATACACATTAAAAAATAAAATAAAATAAAATAAAATAAAATAAAATAAAATAAAATAAAATAAAAGAAATTAAAATAAAATAAAATAAAATAAAATAGAAAAGTTCAGAGCTGGAGCAGAGTTTGGGTACTGTTCAATTACAGCTCAGCTTACGTTTCTCTTTGATTTTCTCAGCTTCCTTCTTTTCTAGAGTAAGATTACTGCCTTCACCGTTTTCACACAAAGAAAATGTCAACAGTAGATTGAACATATATGCATGGTTCTGGTCCCAAACTGCCTAAGTGCATGGTCCAGCTCAACCATTGATTATACACGTGACCTTGTGCACTTATCTAACCTCTGAGGTCTTCAGTTCACTGATATGGATATTTGAGTAAGCACAGAATCTATTTCAAAGAATAATCTGAGAATTAAATAAGCAAATTCATACAATACACTTAGGATACTTCGTATCTGGCACATAGTAAACACTTGATAAATTTTAGCTGTTACTATCATTATCCTCTGTTCATAACCAGGGGAGAAAGAAAATTCTCACACTCATTAACTACAAATCAGAAACTTGGCTTGCCTTGGGTCATCGCCAAATCAATAATCATGGCAAGGATGCCCAGTCAAAGACCATTCCTTCCAAACCACATTCACAATCTGGATCTTGGATCTAAAGTGGATCTTGGACGGCAGCCATGATGGCCACTATATACTCCAAGTAACAAGAATCAGAGTTAATACCCACTGCGGTAGTAAGCATGGGGGCAGTGGTTGGATTAAGGAGAGATGAAAAGCACCCTGCAAACTCTCATCATTCTTTGTGCACAGTTTGGTATGGAACACGACACGTATTTCAAATCAAAAATAAAAGGATCCCTGTGTATTCTTGGGGTTTTTGTGTGTGCTTAAAAGTAAGACTGTTTGTTTACAGATTATATAAATGTTTCGTCCATAATAGTGGGACTAGGGCTAGGATTGCATGTGGGGAGAAGGCTGTTATTGGACTCTACCCAGGAAGAAAAGCATCAATTAACTCAGCCATGAACATTTTGTCAGTGTGTTTAACTGTTAACTTAATAGTTCCGAGGAGTGAAAGTGGGCTCAGCAAGAGTGATAACGATGTTCAGAATATATTCTCAGGGAATGAGGGACTTGGGACACTGTGTTCTTGTTGCTGTGGCTGCGGGATGGGCGTAATTCTTGAAGATGAATGTTTCAGTCAAACTGAGAAGATGCCAATGTGTGTGAGTCCGTTATCAGGCCCAGTCACTTGGATGATATCTGAGATTAGGTGAGAGGAAGGAGAATGGAAACCGTGTTGACTGTTGAAATACACAATCTCAGGACTTAAAAGGAGCCAGAAAGGGTAAAATCAGAATAAAAAGACTTGAACTCTAAAGATAGATGCTAGGCGTTTGCCACTGACTCTCAGAGCAAAGTTACTGAGACCGGGATACCCTGTCTTTGACAAGCGCTATGTCAATGCTAATAAAGACAGACAGTGGTGCTAAAAGAGTAAACCTGCGTGTGAGATCATTGACTGGCAATATGTTTCCCGATATTATAAATAGAGCTGATTCCATATGGCAGTCGCCAGTTTGGATACCACACTAGTACTGAGGAAACAGCTCCCGTCACTTATACTGCTGCAAACGTTGTCAATATTTTATGAGCCGTGACCTTGGAAACCCATTTCACCTTTTAGAGTTGTTTGTGTTTTGTTTTGTTTTGTTTTAGTGTTAAGGAAGCTAGGGTGTCTATACCTTCTGTGACACACTGAAGATTGTTTTATAACATTTTGGAACTGGACTAATGTGAACACAAGTATATGGACATAATAAAACTCCAGTTGACGTTTGACACTCCCTTGACAACTTTAGGCACCCATCATTTATATTACATTGTCTCCACAGTGATAAGTGAATAAACCTATTCAAGTCTCCTCCTGTCCCTAAAAATAAAAATTAAAAAAAAATAAAAACCTTGGATACCAGCCATTATTAATTATATTTGTAATAATAAACTTGCAAAATACTGAATTGTATTTTTACCTCTTAGACATTCACAGTAAAATTAGCCTATCGAAGTCTGTAATGACTTCAACAATAATTGTTACATCTAGCTGGTCCTTAAATGGTTATAGGAAAGGTCCTTTTTGTGCAACATGAATTAACATCCCCTGGGGCATTGAAATCCCATGGGCACGTGTAAAGTGATGTTTGCTTCAGGAATGCACATGTTGGATATGCTATGGTGAAGTAAGCCCAGCCACGGGAGGAAATCAGACTTGGAAGGAAGCAGTTAATTTATAGTCACATGTTCCAAGGAGTGGTGGCCACTGTGTGTCCTGCGTGGCCACAGTGCAAGACGTCAGTGTCCCTCAGGAGGCAGAAGGACAGGGGCAACGGGAAGGCAGTATAGCACAGAGTGAACAGTGCAGGACTGACACGCTTTAATAATACCGGCAGGTTTAGGGGTAGAGAGCTGGTCACTGGTCATCCTGAACCTGAGCCTGAGATGATGTAGAACAGGGGAAGTATTGGCCTGGTGTGAGTTAAATAAGGAGGTAGCCGAGAGCGTAAACACAAGATTGGTTGGTTTGCATGTGGAAGGTGTGCTCTTAGGCGAGGTGTTTTCATCTTTGGAATTAGCTAGCCTTGGGAGGGACAGTCTGCCGGCAGTCAAGTGCCAGAAACATAAATCAGTCTGATAGGGTTAATTCCAAGCCTACATATATTTGTAATTGGACATTATGATGTCAAAACATGATTAATATACAGGGACGGCGGGGTGGCTCAGTCGGTCAAGTGTCCGACTCTTGATTTTGGCTCAGGTCGCGATGTCGTGGTTTGGGAGTTGGAGCCCTGCATCAGGCTCTTTGATGTTGCGAGCCTGCTTGGGATTCTCTCTCTTGCCTCTCTCTCTGCCCCTACCCCACTCGCACTCTCTTTCTTACTCAAAATAAATAAGTAAACTTAAAAAATTAGAAAAAATCACAATATACAGAAAATTTAAAAATTAATTTATAATACAGTGTTCTGGTTTATTCTTTACACTATGTAAATAGCAAAACTGCAGACATTAAAATAATAACAATACTGCTGCTAAAAACTAAAAATATTGTGGAAGGTCATGTATAAAAATTAGAATTTTAGAAAAACTGAAACCTTACGGAAACTATTTAATTCTTATTTGTATATTTATTTTCCTTTACTTCACTGATCTTTTGAAATTACACACACATGCTTACACACACACACACACACACACACACACAATTTTTGGATGCAGATTCAAGAAATGTTGATAATTCATACAGAAGGAGGACGGTATACAGAGGTAACAAAAGCTGTCTTTCTCAAAATGTAGCACTAATATGCACATCTGTCTCTTGCTGATGAATTTTGATCTTTCCAGGTCTCTAGACTTCATTTCCCTTCAGGTACAGAAATCTACATTCCACAGGCCTGAAACACCTCCCCAGGCTTACTATACAGTTTTTCATTCCTGAATGCCTTTGGAAACACTTTTTAGATCATTTCCCTTTTCTCCAGGTCTTGCAACAATGTGACACCCTTCATTTGCTCAGCAAATGTGCAATTACATTTCCTGTTAATTCTGCCGCATATTTATATACACATTTTAAGACAAATTGTAAAGTAGCAGACTATTCTCTTTTGTGCAACAACCTCAGCATAGGACTTTCTCTTGTTCTAGTGCTATTAGTCTCCACATCTGAATGAAATTTGAATTTGGGGTAGGGGATTGATCCTACCATGTACACGGCAACCACCAGAAAGTATAGGATTCGGTTTTAAATATGTGCATGTGTATATGTTAGGTCTGAAATCCATGTATGTGCATGAATGTGTGTGTGTGTGTGTGTGTGTGTGTACACTCTAGATCGAGCGTAAATACCTATTTTGCCTCTGTGCCCGCTGTCCCCTGCAAAAGGATATGCGGCATTCATTGTTTCTTTGCTCCGTCTGTTTAGTCCCTGCAGTAAGCTTCTGTTTTGGCAGCTGTGATCATAATTGCTAAGAACCACAAATATAAACTGATGAGCTGAGAAATACCTCTCATGGAAAATCAGTTATTTGACTGCTCAGATCAATAGTCTTACAACGTAATGCCATGAAAAAAATTAAACAAACTGTAGAAAAATAGTGCAGTGTCAGTTAATTTATAAACAGAATAATTGTAAAAAGTAGGAAGTATCCCAAGTGAATGTGGATAAGTAATGTTACTATATAGTTATATATATAGTTATATAGTTAGTGTGTATTCCATGTAGTGTGGTATTTTTTTTTAAAGAATTTTTTCTAATGTTTATTTATTTTTGAGACAGAGAGAGACAGAGCATGAATGGGGGAGGGACAGAGAGAGAGGGAGACACAGAATCGGAAGCAGGCTCCAGGCTCTGAGCCATCAGCCCAGAGCCCGACGCGGGGCTCGAACTCACGGACCGCGAGATCATGACCTGGCTGAAGTCGGACGCTTAACCGACTGAGCCACCCAGGCGCCCCTCCATGGAGTGTGGTATTAAAGTACACATTGGAAACATATTTCTTAACAAAGAAGTGAGTACAAAAGAAGTCTATTTGAAATGTTGACCATGTTTCTTGCTTGAAGAATACCACTTTGCTTAATGAAAGAATTGATCATTAATATCACAGTGCATCTCAGTTTAAAAGATAGGTTTAGAATCATAGTTTAAATAGTGAATCAATAGTTTAAAGAATATGTTTGAAATATTTTACTATGAAGTTTTTATGAGAGCTTAGTTATCTTTCTAACTGAATTTTTAGTAAAACTTGAGCTGGAGATCTGTCACCAAAGATGTACGGTGACTTTGAAGAGTCAAGAAAGTTTGTCCTCATTCTGTCCTAAGTTAAAATGAGATTTAGATAAGAGTCTAAGTGAACATTTCCCAGCCCAAATCCTGTAGCACCCAATGAAATACACAGCTATCCTATATTCCTCTCTATTGAAATGACACATATTTCCAAACATACTTTTAAGAACTTAACCACGCATGAGGCTTACCAAGTACTTTCTGCTTATTAACTCTTTTGTTACTTACAAGAACCCTGTGAGATAAGACCTGTCATACCAGGTAATACCTTCGAGGACATGAAGAGCAAAGAGGTTAAATAACATCAGGTTTACACAGGCAACCAGTGGTGGACCAGGGATTTGACTCCAGGAAATCTTGCTCCAATAATCCTTAATTATTACACATTTATATTTATATTTATATTTGTTATGCATTAAATATTCATGTTCACATATGCATACAGGTAAAAACCAGTGGCTTTTGTAAATGACGGGTCAAACCAGTGGCAAAGATTTGATCATTTCACACCATTTCTCTCTCTCTACTACTACTGGAAAAACAAATGCTACCTGAAAAAGGAACCATTTTTATATGCAGAGATTTCCCTGTTTTAGAATTCTCCTAACAGGGAAATAGAATTCTGGGTATTGACCCCAGTTCATGTAACTATCACCCCTGATATTTACAAGGAGTGCCTAATGTCCCGAGGTAGAGAGAACTAAAAGACAAGACGGAACATAGTATACACATCACCCACCAACTACCCACGTCTGAATATAAAATGACAACAGTGTTTCTGTATTTCCTTCACAAACCAGAACTGTTGGCTGGCTGCTTGCTAAAAATACTAACAACCCCTCTTTCATACATACACATGTATCTACTCTCCTTCTGCTGAACCCGAACTACTCAGTAAAGAATATACACTCCTAGTTCAGGTCCAGGTGAATGACTTCTCTTAACTTCCATGGTGTTGAGAAAAGGAGCTGACAGGCTGTCAAATGGAAAATCTTTCAGAATCAAAATCAGAATCTAAAGTAGGCAAACCTGTTAAAGATTGTGTGTTAGCATCACAATGACATAGATGGCAAAGGGCTGTGTCAGTGTAGATGTAAATACATACCTGTGGCTACATTTACACTTTCTAGCAGTTTGTAAGTCTTACATGGTAAGGGACCTTGGTATAAATACATATTTTTATGTTCTTTAAAAGGGATCTTGATAATTTACTGATTAAATGACCTGATTGATTTTCCTAATTTCTTCAAAAAAATGTGCAACCAGAATTTGAAAACATAAGATCTCATGTTGTTTTTCTTTCACTCATGCTTCAAGTTAGGTAGAATATACTCATTTCAATATAAATATGAATATGAATAAATTAGATGGATTAAATAAATTTAACACATTCTCCTTTGCCTACTTGGCCTCTGGACTGTGTGTCTGCATTTTTACATTGTTAACACCAGGGGGCGCACTCTTCCATTAATTTTATTATGAAAATGCCATGCAATTCTTCCAATCCCAGAAGGATCATTTTACAGACTTAGCAAATATCAAATACAGACAGAGCTTGCATATACTTTGTATTGTAAAACAATTCACAGCCGCCATTTGACTATGAGATAAAAATCCTTTTTGTTTTGGAAATAAAAACAAGGAAGAAAGAAAACTTAAATTTTAGTCTACAACTCAACATAGTTTTCTCTAATGTTAATTTATGGTCTCTTAAAAATCTTCATTTGCACAGATTAGGCATTGATAATAATGAATAGAACATTTTCTATTTTCAGGGTAAGTTTCACAGTCTACTCTTTTCCCCTTGGTGATAACTCCCCACCTAATTTTTTTTTTTCTTTTTTTATGAGAGGGAATCCTAAGCAGGCAGTCTGCATTCCCACCGCGGTGCCTGATGCATGGGTACAATATCACCACCCTGAGATTGTGACCTGAGCTGAAATCAAGAATCAGATGCTTAACCAAAGGCTGAGCCACCCAGACGCCCCTCCCCTACACATAACATTTTTTAGTGGGTTTAGCAGATTGTCTTTCTTAGGCCAAGGTTCTTCTGATTAATCAATAATCGGGAGAAGTCAGGAATTAATTTTAATTCAATTATTTATTATTTTCATTTATTTCTTCTCTTTAACAGCAAGATGTTTAATCTAACTTAAATATAATAATAAAAATATTTCTTTTTTTTAAAGTTTATTCATTTTTGAGAGAGGAGAGAGAGAGACAGAGAGCGCAAGCACACATGATGGGGAGGGGCAGAGAGAGAGAGGGAGACACAGAATCGGAAGCAGGCTCCAGGCTCTGAGCTGTCAACACAGAGCCAGATGTGGGGCTCAAACCTATGAACTGTGAGATCCTGACCTGAGCCAAAGTCGGACACTCAACTGATTGAGCCACCCAGGTGCCCCAAAAGAAAATATATTTGTAAAGAATATATGGTTGAATGCAAGCAATATGTTTCATGTCTCATTTTTTTTCTCTTTGATTCATAGAAACATGTTGAAATCTATCCTAATTAAAAAGTAAAGGCAAAACATAATGAAATAAACCTTAGACAACGATGTGTGTAAAGAAATACTTGTCGCAACATGATTTATAATTAGCTAATTCCCATTAAAGCTTAAAGGTCCAACAATAAGGAACAGGATGTTATGCTTTATTCAACAACACATAATTTTATGCAACTTTACAAAACATATTTTTAAAAGACATTTTAAGACCAATATAGACTACTGCAAAATGCTTGCAGTATAATGTGACTGTTTTTCAGAGTGCAATATACCAACTTATATTTACAGTAAGATATCAATTTTATGAAACAATATGAAGATATTTACTTCAAATAGTTATTTTGGGGTCCTGCTTAATCACTGCACTATCTAGACTTTAAAACAGAGGAAAATATAAAATCACATTTTACAGATACAAATCATATATCCACAACCCCCATAAAAAAGAGAGTAGAAAAGTTGCTAAAATGAAGAACAAACTCTAAATTCATTGTCTGCAAGTCCTGAGAAATACTTTGCAAAAATAATTTAGAGAATTGAGCTCCCGTGAAGCAGTTGTAAAATCTTTTAGCTTAAGCCTATGAGTTGAAGAATTTAAACAAGAAAGTGTCCTAGGTCAGGAGGTCAGATCTGCTAACACAGCGGAGTTGTGGGTAGTTCTTGTGGGAGATTCACAGAATATGAGCCATGTAGTGTAAGAAAACAAGGGTGTCTGGGTGGTTCAGTCGGTTAAGTGTCCACTCTTGATTTTGGCTCAGGTCAGGATCTCATGGTTTGTGAGTTTGAGCCCCACCCACAGCAGGCTCTGGGTTGACAGAGGCTTTAAGTGAACACTTGGTTCCAATAATTTTCTAAATCAAAATGCAAGTGGAGGCTCTGGAATTATGTTATAGTACTTTGTGTGTGCGTGTGTGTGTGTGTGTGTGTGTGTGTGTGTGTGTGTGTGGCTAGAAATTATATATATCCTTTTTCCGTTGTATTAAAAGTAAAAATAACAAAATGTATTTTGGATACAGCTGGCCCCCACTAGGTAGCATTGTCAGGATCCAGACTGTGATCCTTTAAACTAATACCTTTTGGTGTCAGTCATAGGCTTCTGGTTTCCTCATCTCTCTCTGTTTCTCTCTCTCTCCCCTATCTATCTACATAAACACATGCATACGTACACAAGTTACATGTGAAAATCTAGAAATCCAGAGAAGTCATATACTTTGCTATAGTATATGCATATATTTCGCTATAAAATTGAAAGTGTAAGTCTAGGGGCACCTGGGTGGCTCCATTAGTTAAGCGCCCAAGTTCGGCTCAGGTCATGATCTCACGGTTCATGGGTTCGAGCTCCGCATTGGGCTCTCTGCTGACAGTTCAGAGTGTGGAGCCTACTTTAGATTCTGTTTCCCTCTCTCTCTGCCTCTCTTCCACTCGTGCTCTTTCTCTTACAGATAAATAAACATTTAGAAAAATTAAAGAAAAAAATAAAATCCAAGTCTAAAGTATATTCTTATGATTCTACCTTTACACTTAATTTTCTTTTCTTTTATTAAAAAAATTAAATTCAGTTCATTTATTTATTTTGAGAGAGAGAGAGAGAGAGAGAGAGAGAGAGAGCGAGCAGGGGAGGGCAGAGAGAGCGAATTCCAAACAGGCTCTGGCTGTCAGTGCAGAGCCCAACACAGGGCTCTATCTCACAAACCTCACAAACCTCACAAACCATGAGATCATGACCTGAGCTGAGATCAAGAATTAGACTGAACTAATTGATCCACCCAGCTACCCCATGATTCTCCCTCTACATTTCTATCCTAAGAGGGAAAAGAAAAACAAAACAAAAAACCTTAGAAACAATTGTTTTGGGAAAGTGTATGTTTCTAAACTTTTGCAGTTTTATTACCTTTGTTTGGATTGTCTCCCCTTTGGAATTAACCATCTACTCTCTCCTACTGTCAGTATAGCTCAGGTCTTTGTTCACACATCATGATGTATTAGTGATTCTGTGTGTTTGGGAACCTGGCCTTTTAAAAACTTTCTTTCCACACTTTGGCTTCCTATGTGATATTTGTCAAAGTAAAATTCTCTGAGCAAAGAAAGATGTCAGTACTATCGGAGGTACACCTGAAGCCAAGAAATGAAAACTCTGCCTTCAAGAGAGGAAGAAGCTGCTAGAATTACAGGGTTTAGAAAGTACACCAGATTTCTACCTGACTAGTAGGAGGGCAGAGACCCATGGCCAGCATTTGATGTAGCCATCCAGACAGAGGAGAGGGCCAATTTTCATTGGCTGAGAAACCAGAAGAGTGATTCAGAGCTCAGAAAGATGATCCATTTATTTATTGGTTAATTTATTTACAAGCCTGTTTTATTTGGTAGATTTGCTGATTTGTTCATTCATTTGATAAATTTGTACTGGGCTCTTAATTTATGCCAAGCAACATGCTAATATTAGACATATTAATATTAATATGACATAGTCTCTATATCAGTACAATGATAGGCAAAATCTAAAATTGTATATTATATTGTCAAACTGAAACAAGACAGTCCAACAAAAACAATAATAGAAACATAAATGGATATCCGTGTTGTGATCTCAGTCATAACAAATATGGTTTAGTTGCAGGATCAAAGAAAAAATATGCAATTTTTTATTTATTGAACTTACACATTTTGGCTTCATGAACAACACTTTAGTTGGTTCAGTGGGCTCTCATGACCAGACTACTGTAATTCACTTAGTCAAAAGTAATTGTTCATAGGAAATGTTTGTTTGCCCTAGAAGACCAACTCAAAGCCCACAGTAGAGACAAAATATTGAAATAAAAATATATTATGACAAAAATGGAAAATAATTATAATTTAATTTGTGATGTAATTTTTCTTTAAAATTTTAAAGTTTATTTATTTATTTAAGCAATCTATACCAAACATGGGGCTCACACTCACAATCCTGAGATCAAAGAATTGTGCGCTCCTCCTACTGACCCAGCCAAGACCTCTGTGATGTAATTTTCTAAAATTTATTCGTAGTAGATCAAGGAAATAAGTACAGAATAGCAAAACATAATCATTACTCCTGTTTGAAATTGATTTTCTTTTACTAAAAGTCTAAATATAACTTGCAAAAAATGATCTTTTGCTAAACATATAAAATTATTTGTAAATATTCTCTTTTACTAAGTATCTACAAATCATTTGTAGATAATGTACCCTTTCTTGCCCATTTAGCAGATGAAGAAACTGAGCTGCCTGGAACATAAGTAAATGTGCCAGGGATACACAGGTTAATTAGAAGATACAAGGGGCACCTGGGTGGCTCAGTCGGTTGAGCGGCCGACTTCGGCTCAGGTCACGATCTCGCAGTCCGTGAGTTCGAGCCCCGCGTTGGGCTCTGTGCTGACAGCTCGGAGCCTGGAGCCTGTTTCGGATTCTGTGTCTCCCTCTCTCTGACCCTCCCCCGTTCATGCTCTGTCTCTCTCTGTCTCAAAAATAAACATTAAAACAATTTTTTTTTAATTAGAAGATTCAAGATTTAGATGCATAATCTGGCTCTAGCATTTCCCTCCTCCCTTTTCTTTTCTTTTTTTTTTGTTTATTTATTTTTTTTTGTAAACAAATAGAAAATGGAAGGTGACATGGTCTTTGAAATATAACCAAATCTCTGATGTGAGGCTCTATTTAAACTCTCTTAGCTAAGTTATCCTAACTGATGTCTTGTCCTTGTGCATATGACAATTGGTACAAAAAAGAGATAAAATCTTGTGTATACCATTCAGAGATCCCAAAATTGAGTTGTATTTTTATTACATGAATCTTTAATTGGAAAATTTTGGAGATGACTTGCAACATTTTAGGTTGCTACATGTAATATGTTTTATATTAGTTAATATAATCTTTTTATGGAGGTGTAGTGGAGTTTCCTTCTTTTTCTGTCATTATTCAGAGTTTGATAGTTTAGCAGCTTTGTGTTGATTGTGTATGTTAGAAAGGACAGGTTTGCAATCAAAGCTGATTGTTTGCCCAAACACCATCTGGCCTACCCATTCATATTATGTCAAATGAGACTGCCCAAGGTGTGAGGAAAATCTTAATTTCACATTTATTCAGATCATATTGGTTGAGGAACCTCTGGCCCCAGTTCAAACTACACCATTAAAATTTCTTTATTTTTACCATAACCCACATGTCTTTTATTTTTCTAAATTATCTTGAAAGTTTACTTGATTTTCACTAATTTCCTTTTAATTATTTTGCATGCTTTATGATTAAAAGTTTTCACCTACATAACATTAAGCATCTTGCTATAACATATAGACTATTACAAGCTTTAGTAAAATAATATAAATAATTTGAAGACCAAATGTCTGTGGATGGATCTTGCTTATATTAACTTCCTATCTATTAGACTTAAGTTTGAGTATGAATAGATAAAAGTAAATATAAATAGCATATGCATATAGCATATTGTGATATGTATATACATGTATATTTACATGCACAGATGTATGTACATACTCAAATATTTAAAGTGAATTACTGCCTCTTGTAAAGAAAAATATTCATCCTTATTATTGACATTTTGAAAAATTTAACTATCAAGAGGTAGTAATTATTCACAAACTTGAGATTTTAACAGAAAGGTAATGACTCAAGAATTTTTAAGTAACTGGCAACATATTTAACTAACACTAAGAAAATAAACATTTAAATTTGCATCAGGCACTCTCTGCAAGAGCAGATTTCATTAGAAGGAAAGGCTGCGACATTTTTTATAAACTATATTCGATATTTTAAATCACCTAAATGGCTATACAATGAATTCTGCTTCCTTATTTAAAACAGTGATGAGTGATAGCATTCAGAAGCAATGGGATTTTGTAAAAATACACTGCCTTAATATTCTAAAAGAATGCACATTATATGTGTTCTGATGAATTCAATGTCAAAATAATATTTGAAAATAAATCATTTTGTGTAGAAATACATTTCTATTTAGAAAGTAGAAACCGCATATAACAAACTTAGAATAATATGAAAAGCTTATTATGAAACTTTTTTCCAAAGTGTTGTATTTCATTGTGTAACCCCTTAATTGCTAGTCAAATGAAAACTCTAGTAGAGGTGTTCCAAAAAATACCATGGCATTAATTAAATAATAAAACCTTTCATAGTTCATTTAATAGTGCACATCTTCTTAACTCGCTTCAAAATGCTAATTCCATGATCACTATTGCTGATTTTTAAAATGCTATCAGTAAAAAATGTATTTTTAAATTAAAATTTGATTTGAAACAGAAAAAAACAGATTTGATTTGAAAATGCAGTCAAACCTTGGCTTATGAGCATAATTTGTTACAGAAACATGGTTGTAATCCAAAGTGCTTGTATATCAAAGTGAACTTCCCTTAAGAAATAATGGAAACTTAGATGACTTGTTCCACAACCCCAAAATATTCACATAAAATGATTATGATACTGTAATATAATATAAAGTAATAAAGAAAATATAAAATATAAAGCAAAATAAATTAACCTGCACTTATCCTTGAAAACCCTTGTGGCTGGTGTGAGGGAGAATAGAGAGAGGAGGGTTATTGTGTAGGATGATTTTCACAGTCAATAACGGAATCCTGCTGTCTGTTGGCTCAGTGGAATCTTTTTCTGTGTGGGGGCCATCATATACGCTCTCATGGATGTTGACTATGGTACAGTGTTAATAAATTCTGATCATGTACTGTATTTCATGTAACTGGCCATAAGGCAGCAGAGGAAAGGGAGTATTCTGCAGGCAGCCTGACCTAGAATGAAGCAAAGTATTCCTAAACTCACTTTTGGATGGAAAAGCAAAGGACTGTCCATAGGTGGTTTGAAGTGACAAAAATACACTAGTGCCAGTTGTGGGCATCTTCCAATTTCTGAAAAATCACTGATTTCTGCAAACACTGTGGCCTGAGACTGAGCATCTGAGTATGGGAGACATTACCCACAATCCCGCAGAGAGTAAGCGAGAAGTGGGGAGAGAGAGAGAGAGAGAGAGAGAGGGCGAGTGAAAGAGGGAGAGAGAGAGACAGAGAGAGAGAAGAATCATTGGCTCAGTTGTGATCATGTGATGTTCGGCATCACATACGACTTGTATTTCAAGACATCACTCATTTATCAAGCTAAAAGTTGTTACAAATATTTGCTCTCTCACTTTGCAGACTACTCACAGAACAGGTTACTTGCTGTCCACAGTTTTACTGTACGTAGAATCTGTGATATCTTCACATCATATACTTTATTGTATGCATACATGTTTCCCAAGATGCAGGCATTAAGACAAAGCCCAGCAGAAGAAATTCATGTGAATAAAGTGCTCTTAAGTCTGAGGACCACAAGAATGAAATTTCTTCCTCCTATGGTGGATACCAAGTCAAGTTGTGAGAGAAGACAAGATATTTAAATTAGTGATGAATAAAATATACCAGAGCAGGACCATGCTCTTTGTTTAAAATCTGAAATCTGAAATGTTAAAGCCCTACAACTGATAAAATCGTTTGAGGTATATATTTCTATGATGAGAATTGCATATTTCAGACAACTTAAGACACATCTGTTCAACATGGGACATTTCTCACTTGATCATTTTGTATATGTTAAAAGTAATTGGTGATATTTGCTATTATACATACACAAGAATGCTTTGGGGTCCTAAAATGAAGCAATTAAATTCTTTCTAAATTAATTCAGGAATGACAATCAAATTAATTGAATAATTTATTTCAATTCTTAAAATAATTTAATTGCTCATTTCGTCTTAAAATACTTTTTCCCTAAAGTACATAGAAATTTTTACTCAAAGATTAATAGATTAGTACATATATACTGTTTTAAGGAAAGTATAATTACATGATAAAAGCAAAGTTTATTTTTTAACTCCACAAATCATGTAAAAACTGAGAAATTAGATGATATTGACTCTTCATTTAATTGCATAAATGAGGTTTTATGAAAAATTGTTAAAGGAATTATTACCAAGTTTCCTAATTTCATAATTATATCCTATTTCTGTTTATTAGAATTAATTTTATTGCCATATCTAAAATAGACAATATATATCCAGGCAGCTATTAGAAACTTTATTCAAGAATATTGACTAAATATTAAAAAAAAACAAAATCTAAGCTTTCACTTCTTCCATAAATAGCAATTATTAGTTTGTTTTGTTTTGCTTTTTAATTCCAGTATTGTTAGCATTCAGCGTTCTCTTAATTTCAGATGTGCAATATAGATTCAACAATTCTAGACATTATTCAGTGCCCATCATGAGATATGTACTCTTCAGCCCCTTCACCTGTTTCACCCCTCTGGTAACCACCAATTTGTTCTCAGTAGTTAAGAATCAGCTTTTTGGTTTGTCTCTTTCATTTCTTTGTTTGTTTTGTTTCTTACATAACACATATGAGTGAAATCACGTGGTATTTATCTTTCTCTGACAGACTTATTTCACATAATAATAGACCCTCTACATCCATGCATATTGTTGCAAATGTCACGATTTCATTCGTTTTTATGGCTGAGTCCTATTCCATTGTAAATATACCACCTGTTCTTTTTCCATTCATCTACTGATGGGTATTGGGTTGCTTCTATAATTTGTCTGTTGTGAAAACGCTGCAATAAACCTAAAGGTGCATGTATCTTTTCAAATTGATGTTTAAATGTTCTTTGAGCAAATACACACCAGTGGAATTACTGGATTGTATATGGTAATCCTAGTTTTAATTTGTTGAGGAACCTCCATACTGTTTTGCACAATAATCATTAGTTTTGGATGAGGTTTTGTTCTATGCACTCATCTTAATACCAACCTTAGCAAAACATCATGAATATTACAGTAAAAGTATAATTAACTAATTCATAATCTATGTAATCCTTTTTGTTTGGGTATATTTAACTGCAAGATATGCTTGTCATATTTAAGTACCTATTTGATTTTTAAACTATATATTTTTGTAGTATCCTGAGTATTATTCTTTTTTTTTAATGCTTTTATTTATTTTTGAGACAGAGAGAGACAGAGCATGAGCACGGGGTGGGGGGGGGGCAGAGAGAGAGGGAGACACAGAATCCAAAGTAGGCTCCACGCTCTGGGCTGTTAGCACAGAGCCTGACACGGGGATTGAACTCACGGACCGTGAGATCATGACCTGAGATGAAGTCGTACACTTAACCTACTGAGCCACCCAGGTGCCCCTGAGTATTATTCTTCAATCATGCAACTAACTTGTTTTGAAAAACAACAAAGGATAAGATATATATAACTACTTATAATCATAATTAACCTGATGTGCCTAAGAATGAAGCTTTTATGAATGCTAATCAAAAACTTTAAAAAATAACCAAAGTAAAATGAAAATCGAATTCTCCTTTGTTGTTTTTGAAGCTGTGTTTTGAACAAAGTGCTTTTTCATTGGAAGGTCAGATTCCCTTTTTTCATTTCAAACTATGGTTTTGACAGTTTGTTGTGTTCTTACAGATGTGGTTGTGAGATCTGAAATAGTGTTGAAATTTCATTCACTGCAGGATCAATTTACATAAAGGATTATATGCTATGAGGCAAATATTTTCTTAAATATACTTATTTTTGTTCTTTGAAAAGAAAAAGACAAATGCTAGAAATTTATAGAATAATTTGGACATTATTTGTATTTGTAGATTTTGTTTGCTTATTTAAAAGCTTTTCACTTAAAATCTATTTATTGAATGAATCACTTTCACTTGACTTGCCATGGAGACTATTTCAAAGTGGAATGCTCATTTATTTCCCATAATCTTGAATTTCAGATTTATTATTTCCTCTACACAATTAAACTGGAGATTAGTGGTAGTATAATAATTAGTAAATAAATAAAAGAAAAATTAGTATATAACCACTAAGAAAATATTGCAATGTGGTCTATGAGAATTGGTTTCTAATTTTTACAGTGCCTATAATTTACATGTAACAGTCTTTTTCATAATTTTATATATGTATTTGCTGTACAAGGTTCAGGAAAATTGATAAATTGAAAATTCCTTGCTAAGTTGGCATTGTGATATATCTTGATGAGTTGACCTTCCCTAACTGCTTGGGTTGCACTTGAAAGGTTCATATCATAGTATCAGCAGAAACTCTGGACTGAAATACTGCTGTGGAGTCATGCAAGGTTATCTGTAAGTGCAAGTGCTACAAGTCTCTTTAGGTGATGGTGCTTAAACAAAATGTAAATGAATAAATGTAATGCAATTTTACTAACAATGGAGAGAAACCGATGAACTATGAATTTTTAAAATCAATTAATCCTACCATTGTTTAAAATATTTCATTATTTTCACTATTTTTGCCATTGTCAAAATCAGTAAATTGGTTATTTTTCTTTTTTTAATTTATCTCAATTTACTCTTGTTGAAACTTTAAAATTCTTATTTATTTTGAGATATATCTAATTTAAGTAAAAATTCTATTATATGAACATACGCATTTCGCTCAATTTTTGTTTTCATATTCTATATTTTATGATAGAATTTGTACGTCATTGAAAATGAATATTTATGCACATCAATTATATACCATATCTTGTCTTCATAAAATTATAAATGATTTTTTATAAATTGCACATTATAACATCAGTAGGTTAAAAATTGTATGAAAAACCAACTAAAGAATGTTGATTCGAAGTATTTGGTAATGTGCTTTACATATTGTTTTTCAAATAAAATGAAACAATCTAATTATAGATAGAAGTACAATAAAGTACATGCTTTCAAATTATATAAATTCCAGAGGAATTATATCCTGGAAGATGGATGTTCTTAATGTATTTTATAAGATTTTTATGTTGTTATGTAGAATATCTGATAAGAACATAATGTGTCTATAAATAATGAGATTATTTCATGCACTTTTTAATGTCATATACACTTAACATATTTCCAAATAATCATGTTAAACAAATAATTTATGGCTACCAATGTATAGCTGTTATAAAGTGGGAAGGAAATACATTACTGACCTCCAGTAATGATCAAACAGATGCTCTGCTTAAAGTAGCATATTAACATCAACAATGAAAGAGATTTTAATGAAAATTTCTGAATAATCAGGTAGATGTTATGGAAACATTTGACATTAGTGAGTTGTTAAGTATATTATGAAAAGAAGGAAAGAGGGGTGCCTGGGTGGTTCAGCTGGTTAAACATAAGAGTCTTGATTTTGGCTCAGGTCATGATCTCGTGGTTTGTGAGTTCAAGCCCTGCTTCAGTGCAGAGCTTGCTTGGGATTCTCTCTCTCCCCCTTTCTTTCTCTTCCCCTTCCCACTCATGTCCTCTTTCTGTCTCTCTGTCTCAAAATAAATGAAATTTAAAATAAATAAATAAATAAACAAACTCTTTTTTTTTAAAATTTTTTTTCAACATTTGTTTATTTTTGGGACAGAGAGAGACAGAGCATGAACGGGGGAGGGGCAGAAAGAGAGGGAGACACAGAATCGGAAACAGGCTCCAGGCTCTGAGCCATCAGCCCAGAGCCTAACGCGGGGCTGGAACTCACGGACTGCGAGATCGTGACCTGGCTGAAGTCGGACGCTTAACCGACTGCGCCACCCAGGCACCCCAAATAAACTCTTTTTGAAAAGAAGGGAAGATACATTGATAACAAGTTTTATTAACATAATTGTAAAGATATTTTCCTTATATGTATACACGGCGTGTCTAAATTAAATCGACTATACCAAGCATCACACTTACTTTTTTTTTTTTTTTTTACTCCCTCAAGTGTATTTTAGGTTATGATCATGTCATCGTTATTTCAAATCTTCTTGGCTCCTCTTTCCTAGCATATTCAGTGCACATGTCTTATCGTGACATTCACATCCTTCCAGAGTAGAACTCCTTCCTGCCTTCATCCTCAGTGGTATCACCCTCTTTGAGCACCCACATCTCTCATAACCTCTTCCTGGAAAACCTGATTATTATTTTTCTTCAAATATGTTTGAGTATAGTTGAGTGCAGTGAGTTAGATGGTCGTGTGTTTAAGTTTGGGTTTCACTACTTATTAGAAGCAGAATTTTAGGTAAAACATGAACCCTGTCCAAATCTCATTTCTTCATCAATAAAGTGTTGTTTTAAATAAGTATATACTTAGTTCTTTCCCAGGTCATTAGATTAAAGTGTATTTTCATTTCCTTGTCTTTTATCTTTTCTTTAATAGTCAAATTACTACTGAAGCTATTATTAACTATATTGAATGACCATATTAAAATTGTCCTCTTAGGGAAAAAAAAACATTTTTTAAATAAAGTGTATAACAGTCTACAGTACATTGAAAACAAAATACTTCATGTTTCTATTTTTAAAAATGGTGAATGTGTTTTACATGAATGCATACAGAGATTAAAAGGAAATGTCAGTCTTGATACACTTTTCTGTGACTTTTTTATATCTTATGTTGATTTGCTGAATTTAACTGAAAATTCCTTGAATTTTAAACACGCAAAAATCCTTCTATAAATTTTTTCTTTTAATTTCTTTTTTCTCTGTGGTCAATGTTTATGCTTTTGACAGCTTTCTCCAGTAAAGTCTTTCAAATCACATTTAAGTATAATTCTAAATGTTATTTAAGATTGTTAAGATCACCGAAATAAGAATATAGATGGATGTAAGGCAAGGTATTTGGATTAATATATATTAATGAACTCATCCGCTGCCCTATGCAATAATTCAGTTTCTTCATCATCACCTCTTTTTCAGCCCCTGGCTTCTTATCTCTGCCTTTCATTGTTCCTGCTGTCTGGCAGCAATATTGAAAACTACAATTTGAGATAAAAGAAAATGAAAGAAGAAAAGGGGGTGGTTTTGAATTGTATAAATAGATTCAGATAAGGATAAGCGTAACAGTAATTAAATCATTTTGTCTTCAGAGTGCTAGAGTTGGAATATTTAGTTTTGTATCTAAATTGAGTGAGTATATATATATCTGGCATCACAGAACAGTGATGGCCACCGACTTGTCCATTTCGATTTGACATATATTTAGAGCCTCATATGTGAGCCCTGGTACTAGAATCCTCTGGGGATCCAAATGTGGTTAAGACACATTCTCAAAGTGATGGAGAACAATTAACATGCTTTGAATGAACACCTACAGCCAGCCTTTGTTGCCTTTCTGAAGAAGCTTAAAATCTGTGAGGAAAAAAAGAATGTTAATACTTCAAAAAAAAAGTGAACAGGAGCAAGCATAGGGGTGTAAATACTGGAAGTGGACTGAGGGGTTTTAACTTTGAGCCAAAATGAAACTTGGATGTTAAATTAAGATAGAGGTCTTTGGTACTAACATTAATACCACAACATTCTCTGATATCCTGGGGAACGGGATCCAGACCAAATTAAACAAACACACAACTCAAAATGGCAGCCGTCCATCCCTTCTTGACTTTCCCTTCTTGGTGTGGCACCTTTTTACTTTTAGCCTGACATATTTCATTAGCTTTCTCTCTGTAACTAGAGGACTTAGGGGTGATGGGCTTTTCTCTGTATTTTGGCTCTGGTATTTTACCAGCATTGTGACTTTTGACAAAGAGTTTTGGAGCTACCTAGATCTTACCTTCCTACCCTTAAAATGAGTGTGTTAACATCAATTTCTTAAAGATGCACTGAGGAGTAAAGTAAACAATTATATAAAGTGCTTACATAGTACTTGGGACCTTGTAACCTCTCAGGAAACATTAACATTTGTTACAATTATATAATTTTTAAAAATCTACCTTTATCCTTCTTCCTAGCTAACTTACATTTTGGACCCTCAGAAAAGGAAACAAAGGAAGGGATATGCTAGAAAAATATTTAAAGTAATACAAAAACTGTTAACTTCAATTTGTATCTCAAGAGACCTCGGGATTAGTCCACTTATCCATGTTTTGGTTATCCTTACCAGGTTCGACAAATTTTTAGTGTTTTTAATATAGGAAGTCAGTCATAAGTTTTAGTTGTCCAGTGAACTGTACTACACTGTTGGTCTGATGTAGATCCTTTCTGTAAAATATATTCTTCACTTTATCTTTCTGCATATTATATTTTAATTATTTACATTTATTTATTTTTGAGAGGAGGTGAGGGGCAGAGAGAGAGGGAGACACAGAATCTGAAGCAGGCTCCAGGCTCTGAGCTGTCAGCACAAAGCCTGATGCGGGGCTTGAATTCATGAACTGCGAGATGATAACCTGAGCTGAAGTCAGACTCTTAACTGACTGAGCCACCCAGGTGCCCCTGCATATTATATTCTAACTTTATATATTCTAAGGATATCTAATATTCTTAGAATATCTATATATCTAAGGTATATATTCTAAGAATACCTGTCTTTCTACGTTCAAGTCCATCTTACATTTCCTCTTTAGTAGGAAGATTGCCAAAGCAAATATATAATTGCTGTGATGATCTTTTAAATCAACTAACATCCTGGTGCCTATGCTGTGATCTGATCTCTGACAGCGTTAGTACAGCTGGAAGTTTTTTGGACCTTCTTTCCATACCCCAGACTTACTGAACCAATATCTGTGGGGACAGGGCCCAGGAATTTGCTTTTCCAAGCATTCCAGGTAATTTTCATGCACGAGAAAGTTTGGAAATGAATAACCTAATAGAAGCAACTAATAACATATGAGGGATCTTTTTTTTCATGAGAACCCATGCTTCTTTAGAATAAATATCTAATTTATTTATACTTAGTTTGCAAGATATTCCTGAAATATAACATTTCTGGAATTCAGAGCTAGACTTAGCTACTTATTAACTCTGTATTTGTGAAAACATGGTTGATGGGTCATCTGTGTGTCAGAACTGAGTGGATAGACTGTTGAAAATGTGAACCCTGAGTCCAGCACAGACGATTGAAACAGAATTTTTCTGGATAGGAGATGGGAATCTGCCTTTTTAACAATCTTGAGGGGTTACTTTTGGGAACACTACAATATGAATGAATGTTGACTACTGTTAGTAACAGTGATTTGGTTAGCTCTCTTAAATTTTAGAGTGTAATTCTTTTGTAGGAACTTAACGTATAAATTGATTGATTACAGATATGAATGGATTCATTCAAACACCAAGAAACAATTTAGCACTTAGAATTTTAATAGCTAGTTCATTTGCAGGGCAATACATTTTTATTTTTCTTGTCCCCTAATTTCTCTGCCTTAAGAACAGCCTCTGGGGTGAGGGAGATTTGGTGGGAAGCCCGTTTTGCCACTAGTAGCTGTATGTCCTATGTAAAGGATAAAATGCATAAACCTGAGTATTCTCACCTTTACAATGTGGTTAAAAAAGGTTATTACCCCCACAGGGTGGTTGTGATAATATACTTAGATTATGAACATAAACCACTTAACATATGATTCTGCTTTCCTCTACCCTGAGTTATAAGCAGTGCAACTAATAAAGTTAGATGGTGATTACAATAAAGCGTAATGTTTGTATTCTCAAAATATAAGTCATTTTGTATACAGTGTCACAGAGGACGAGTTTAGATACCCTCCTCATTTAGATCTGAAATCCAGACCTTGAAGCCTTCTTATAAAATTTAACAAATGAAAATACTGGAAACTCAGTTAAATTTGAATTAAAGACAGGAGCACCTGGCTGGCTCAGTTGGTTAAGTGTCCAACTCTCTATTTCTGCCCAGGTGATGATCTCACAGTTCATGAGGCTGAGCCCCACATTGGGCTCTGTACTGATATCGTGGAGCCTGCTTAGGATTCTCTCTCTACCTTTCTCTCTCTCTCTCTCTCTCTCTCTCTCTCTCTCTCTCTCTCTCAAAATAAATAATCATTTTACAAAATTGAATTTAGGACAGTGAACAACTTCTAGCATAAGTAAATCACATGCAATATTTGAAACATACTTGACTAAAATTCTTTCATTATTTATCTCAAATTCAAATTTAACTGGCTGTCCTTTAGTTTATCTGGCATCAATAAACTGTAGAGAAGCTTGTTTTTACCACATAGACATTTACCCTTCCAACCTTATGAAAATGGGATTTGGTCATTGCCTGAATAGAGAAGCTGAAAGATGGGCCTCCAGTCCATAGGGCCTGCTGATCAGCATTAAAACGAGGCCTTCTGAAAACAGGACCTCTTGAGGGAGGCTCTCCTAGCTTAAAGACTCCTCAGAGTATTCAGAGTTAAAGTGTTGCAAGAGGCATAGAGGGGGAACAACCCACTGAGAAAACGGAAGACTTGACCATGCTTTAATTTTTTTTTTTAATGTTTATTTATTTTTGAGAGAGAGACACAGAGCATGAGTGGGGGAGGGCCAAGTGAGAGGGAGACACAGAATCGGAAGCAGGCTCTAGGCTCTGAGCTGTTAGCACAGAGCCCAACACGGGGCTCAAACCCACGAACTGCAAGATTGTGACCTGAGCTGAAGTTGGACGCTTAACTGTCTGAGCCACCCAGGCGCCCCCAGACCATGCTTTAGAAAAGACTTCATCATATAAATCGATGGGACAGGTTGCTTTTATTTGTTAGGAAGCACTGAGTAAAGCATTGGAGAGAACACATGTTGGATCATCTTGTACTTAGTACCCTGAGAAGGTTCAAGGCTCAACAGAGTCTTTCTTGGAAACCAGTGGAGGAATATTGATGATTAGAAATCATGATGCCGCTGTAGATGTTTGGAGAGCAGGAACTATCTTGTACTTATTTTTTATTGCTACTGTAATGAATATAATGTTAGATACCTCTTGGTATCTTGAACATTTTACTCTTTTGTAGGAGAGAGTTTATGGTAATTATTTATAACTTTGAAAATCATGCTAAAATTATTTTAGATAAACTTTGTTGATTATGTGCTTTATATTGAGTCAGCTTTCACAACTAGAAAATACTTTAAATCCCAGGTTTACCTGCATCTGGTTTGTCCTTAATCCCTGCAGATTTTGGTTTTCTAATATAGTCAGTGAGCAAAATAATATATAAGTTCTGCCTTCAACAAAGACACAAAGTAAAAATATGTAGAGTCATATTGATGAGTATCTTTTTTACTTTTCACATTTTTTAGGGTTTATTTATTTTTTTTGAAAGAGAGTGCACATGGCAGTGGGGGAGGGGCAGCGAGAGAAGGAGGGAGAGAATCTCAAGCACACTCCTAGTTGTCAAGTGCAATGCCCAATGGGAGGCTCGAACTCACGGACTGTGAGATCATGACCAGAGCAGAAATCACGAGTCCGATGCTTAACTAAGCCCGCAGGTGCCCCGTGTACATGAATATCTTTAAGGTGGGCCCAACTTCAGAGATTAAGACAAATATTAAATGCACATACTTTTTTTTCTGTAGAAGGAAAATGTAGAGAAAATCAATATAAGTAAGGAGATAAAGTATATCATAAATAAAACATATATAGAAAGTAAACTTTGCAGGCAAACATTTACTTTTTATTTTCTTTTCAAGAAATGTATGAGATCATCCACTATTTGAAATAAAATGTGTTCTATAGGAAAGTCCATTATTTTTCTAAACTTCTGCGTTTTGTTTTAATTGCTGTGTGTTCATCTTCCAAAATTATGCATTAATACTGTTAGCAGTGTGTTTCTTATAAATGATTTTTCCAGGAGGTTTCAGTGTAGCTCTCATTTGTTGCTTCACATAGTGTTACTTTGTTCTCTAAGCCTGCCCTGTCTGCTAAAATGCATTGGAAAAAAAAAAAATCCTGTTCTTCCCTTCTCTTTGATTGAGTTATCTTTTGCTAGGCAAAGTGTTGTTAGCTTTTATGCTCTTTGCTTGGCTTCCAGCAGCTCTCCCCATAGATTGCTGCTATAGCACTGCCAGGAGCCTGAGATCCCTACAAGGAGGAGATCAAACCTCCACAACAGGGATTCTTCAAGGCAGGTCAAGTTCAAGAGCCTGCTCAGGAAACACGGTCTACATCACACAAAAATGTTATTACTCATTTGGAATTCTTTTTCTATGCATGGCCTTTACTTCTACAACTGACTGGCGAGTCAAGTTCAAATCCACCTACAGATTCCTGGCACCAGCTTCCCTGCCACGCTCTTCCATATAAGTTCTTTCGTGTTACGTGTACTTACCTCACATAAGATGTGGATTCAGCTCTCAGTCTGTGGTGCCATTTTAGGTTAGCTCCACAGGAAAAAAAAAAACCAGATCATCTGTTTTATTCTCAAGGTGGGTGTACCTTATAAATGTAATGCCCTTTCATTGTAGTTCATTTGAATACTATTGAGAGGGGCAGAGATGAAGGTAAATGTTATCACTGATCTCACCTGTCAAAAACAAGGAATTCTTGTCATTTATGCATGTAAGACCAATGATACAAGTTTTATTTAATATTGTGTGACAGTTATTTTCTCCTATTGTTAAAAAAAATTTTCAGTGGCCAAAAGTTTATCATGCCATTTAGTGTATGTTTTTACCTAGTTAAAATGTGGGGGGTCATGGGTGGATGTATAATTCCAATCCACTAGATATAAAGAGTAATTAATATAAAAACTTACTTGAGAATAAAACATTATCCAATTTGCATATCGTTAAGATGTAAAATCCTAGATGTGAATTATTTCATCATTTTATTTACTATTTCTTTTCTATATGATGAAAAGTTACATTACAAACATTTTGAGTGCCTTTTTCATCTAATCCTTACATTGTAACTGTCCAAATTAAGTTTGAGATTAGTCTTAATCTGTTTGCTTAATGGTTAGGCTACACATTTTCCATGTGTTTATTCACCATTTATGTGTTCAATTTTTCATTTACTTACATAATAGAATTACGAGCTTCATCCTTCATGACTGTGTTGAAGTCCACAGTGCTTCATCTTTTGGGGTTTTTGTCTTCATTGTATCAGTTTTTACATATGCCATGTTTATCATAGTTATCATTTTTACGATTTGTTTATTAAAAATTGAACATCTTCTATCTGCACAATCTGTATTTCCTTTGCAATTTCTTCTAAAAATTATGTTGTGCACAAAAATAACACTAAAAGCAAAATACATCAGATTATTTGAGTCTCAGCACTTGGTTGACTAGAAGTTGATCTTGTATATGTTTAAATTTTTCCATAAAAAGTTGAAAACACACACACACACACACACACACACACACACACACCATTTCTAAAACCCAGGCAAATTTGGCACCAACTATATTAAAATAGAATTTTTGTGTTCTTCTTTTTTGTAAGAATCTGTAACAAAGTACATTTACAGAAAACATATTCTCTTAAATTGATGGTATTTGCACTTATTTCATGGTATAAGAAAGAAGGATTCCGTGTAGGAATTTCAGAGTGAATTTTCAGTATATATCTTTGGAAACTAGACTGCCAAAGTGTTATTGTAATGTTTGCATCAATTTGTTTATCGGGTCATTTTTTCTTGGTATATGAAAATATAGCAAGCTTGCCTACGTGGATATATTTTCAAAGGATAGTAAAAAAATGATCATGGAGTGGGTCTACACCTAAGGAGAATTAAGGAAACTAGAGTAGAATGTAGAGAAGAGAGAGACTGACTCAAAAGAGGGAAAGAGGTAATATGTATTTTAAAAAGTAATGGTAACTGGAAGGAGATTTTTGTAACCTGGAAAACCAAGGCCCCAAACCCCCAAACTGTGAAACTGCACCATTTAATACCCTTTGATTCTAAGGAACACTAGATACTAATGAATGCCCCAACTGTTTGATCTCTACCCCTAACCTTCTAAATAATGCTGAGGGATGACTTTGTACAAGCTCTGTGTAGCGCCAACAGTTCTGAGTGGCTTTCTGATCTTTTTTCCGAAGGGTTGCATAAAATTTTGCTTCCATTAAGAGAAATAAAACAACACACGGCTGAATCTAGGAACCTAGAGTGTCAGGCAGAGCTCTGAAGTCAGAATGGCTACTTTGATTTGAGCAATTCATATTCACACACTAGGAACAAAGTTTTATAAACTGAAAGAACAGTGGCGAATACCTCCATAAGCGTGGGATATATATGCATGCAAAACAAAAGAGAATGATGCATAATGTGATGGAGTCATTAAGCAAAGAGTGCATGGCACACGTTTCGCATACAATAATGCTTTGTCATATGTTTAATTGTTTTGAAATTTTATGTATTTTTTAATTAATTAATAAATTTGTAAATTTGCATCCAAAGTAGTTAGAAATTAGTGCAACAATGATTTCAAGAGTAGATTCCTTAATGCCCTTACCCATTTAGCCCATCCCCCCTCCTACAACCCCTCCAGTAACCCTCTGTTTGTTCTCCATATTTAAGAGTCTCTTATGTTTTGTCCCCCTCCCTGTTTTTATATTATTTTTGCTTCCTTTCCCTTATGTTCATCTATTCTGTGTTCTAAATTCCTCCTATGAGTGAAGTCCTAAGATATTTCACTTAGCATAATACCCTCTAGTTTCATCCACATAGTTGCAAATGGCAAGATTTCATTCTTTTTGATTGTCAAGTAATACTCCATTTTATATATACCACATCTTCTTTATCCATTCATCCCTCTATGGACATTTGGGCTCTTTCCATACTTTGGCTATTGTTGATAGTGCTGCTATAAACATTGGGGTGCACATGCCCCTTTGAAACAGTATACCTGTCTCCCTTGGATAAATACCTAGCAGTGCAATTGCTGGATCATAGGGTAGTTCTATTTTTAATTTTGGGGGGAACCTCCGTACTGTTTTCCAGAGTGGCTGCACCAGTTTGCATTCTGACCAGCACTGAAGAAGAGATTTCCTCTTTCTCTGCATCCTGGCCAACATCTGTTGTTTCCTGAGTCATTAATGTTAGCCATTCTGACAGGTGTGAGGTGGTATCTCATTGTGGTTTTGATTTGTATTTCTCTGATGATGAGTCATGTTGAGCTTTTTTTCATGTGTCACTTGGCCATCTGGATGTCTTCTTTGGAGAAGTGTCTATTCATGTCTTTTGACCATTTCTTCACTGGATTGTTTTTTGGGTGTTGAGTTTGAGAAGTTCTTTATAGATTTTAGATCCTAACACTTTATCTGATATGTTATTTGTAAATATCTTCCTCCATTCCGTTGGTTGCCTTTTAGTTTTGCTGATTGTTTCTTTCGCTGTGCAGAAGATTTTTATTTTGATGAGGTCCCAATAGTTCATTTTTGCTTTTGTTTCCCTTGCCTCTGGAGACGTGTTGAGTAAGAAGTTGCTGTGGCCAAGATCAAAGAGGTTTTTGCCTGCTTTGTCCTCAAGGATTTTGATGGCTTCCTGCCTTACATTTAGGCCTTTCATCCATTTTGAGTTTATTTTATGTCTGGTGTAAGTAAGTGGTCCAGGTTCATTTTTTTGCATGTCGCTGTCCAGTTTTCCCAACACCATTTGCTGAAGAGACTGTCTTTACTCCATTGGCTAGTCTTTCCTGCTTTGTCAAAGATTAGTTGGCCATACGTTTGTGGGTCCATTTCTGGGTTGTCTATTCTGTTCCGTTGATCTGAGTGTCTGTTCTTGGGGCAGTACCATACTGTCTTCATGATTACAGTTTTGTAGTAGAAGCTCAAGTCTGGGATTGTGATGCCTCCAGCTTCAGTTTTCTTTTTCAGGATTGCTTGGGTGTCATATGTTTAACTTATCTATGTATTCTTTTTTTAAATGTTTATTTTTGAGAGAGAGAGAGAGAGAGAGAGAGAGAGAGAGAGAGAGACTGAGAGAGAGAGAAGGTCAGAGAGAGAGGGAGACACAGGATCTGAAGCAGGCTCCAGGCTCTGACCTGTCAGCACAGAGCCCAGTGCAGGGCTCAAACCACAAACTGTGAGATCATGACCTCTGCCAAAGTTGGACACTTAACCAACTGAGCCACCCAGATGCCACAATTTATCCATGTATTCTTAAACAAAAAACACTATTGATTTATATTCATCATAAACTATGAAGAAAATGATCATGGATTTTCCAATAAACCCTGCCTCTATTATCAAATTGATATTAGCCTTTAGATAATTTTCTGAGGAATTATAATTGGATTTAAAAAATACAATTTCTTGAGGTGCCTGGCCTGCTCAGTTGGAGAAGCGTGCAAACTCTTGATCTCAGGGTCATGAGTTTGAGCCCCACATGGGGTGTAGAGATTACCTAAATAAATAAACCTTAAAAAAAAGAAATATAATTTCTCAATGCAGAAACATACAAAGATTTGCTATTAAGCAATATCCCTACTGGACAGCTCAGCTGTCTCTGATATAGACAGACAAATATATACCAAAATGGAAGTCTGCTCTGTCTAGCCAAAGAGCTAGGAAAGGGAGAGCCTAGCAAAATATTAGACATTAGACATAACCCATGAACTCCACTCAAACACCACAGTACAAACCTGTGACCCCACTCCTGCCCTTAAGAAGAAAGGCTGAGTGGGGAGCCAGGAGCTCCTTTCTCTTGAGGATGTAATGAGTTACCCCCAAACTCTGTTAGGTTGATGTTAGAGAGACCAAATGGTAGCCTAGACTTCCATCCTCTCTGACTGGATAAACCCCCCTTTATCGTCTTGCCTTGGTGACAGCAGATATTTTGTAGAAACACATCCCTTTACGTTTCCACTAAGGTGGGATCACGAAAGTCCTAGTGGAGAGTCCTAGCAAGGGTTAGGAGGCAGACTGAGTGGGAATCTGAACTTGTGGCTCTCCCTGGCAGTGGGGAGGTAATATCCATCTTCTTCTCCTGGCAGAATGGAATTAGAGAAAGGCAACCAAACCAGGAGATGTTGAAGAAGAGTGTTATAATAAGAAATGCCCAGTTTTGAGCTGAAAATCTTTTATCATGTCAAGACACAGGAAGATCTGATACTGAATTAAAGGAACAGTCAAAAGATGCACATAGCAAGTTAAGAGAATTACAGAATCATCTTAAAAAGTTATAAAACAGCCATGATCAAATGCATGATCAAATGCCTGAATGAGCAATCACAAATTAGAATGTGCATGGAAAAAAAACCAAACAACTACGAGATATAAAGAAGAACCAAAGAACACCAAATTTTGAGTGTTTAAAAATAAATAACTAGGGGTGCCCGGGTGACTCAGTCTTTTAAGCATCCAAGTATTGGTTTCAGCTCAAGTCATAATCTCATGGTTCATGAGATTGAGCCCCTCATCGGGCTCTGTGCTGACATCACGGACCCTGCTTGGGATTGTACCTTTCTCTCTCCCTCTCTCTCTCTGCCTCTCCCATGCTATCTCTCTCTCTCCCTCAAAATATAAAGATAAAGTTTACAAAATAACTAATGTAAAAAGTTTAGTGGATAAGCTTAACAGCAGAATGGAAAAAACAGAGGAAAGCATCACTGAACTGGAAGATAAAATGAGTTAAAACAAGATTGCCCCATCTGAACAACAGAGAAAAATAGAAAAAAGAAATTAACTGCATCTCGGGAATCTATGTAACTATAACAAAAGATATTAAAACATAATTGTGTGACTGGAGTCTCTGAAGGAGAGGAGAATTAATGCAAGGCTAAAAAAGTTAGATTTGCTATACAACTGTGTTTATTAAGACTGATGTTTTGTCATTTGTGAGTTAGGGAATACAGAAGTATACATAAACAAACACCTGTATACTCAACTAATAGCTGAGAAAGGCACAAAAGCATTTTAATACATGGAACTGGAGGAACTGAATGTCTATGAGGGGAAAAAAATCTTTCACTAATATGTTTCGAAACATATTACAGACTTGGGGAAACTGGGTGGCTCAGTTGGTAAGTGTTGAACTCTTGACTTTGGCTCAGGTCATGATATTATGGTTCATGAGATCGAGCCCACATTGGGTTCTGCACTGACAGTGTGGAGCCTGCTTGGGATTCTCTCTCTCCCTCTCTCTCTGTCCCTCCCCTGCTCTCTCTTTCTCTCTCAAAATAAATAAATAACCATTAAAATAAAACACATCACAGACTTAAATGTAAAGGGTAGAACAATATAACTTGTAAAATAAAACAGAGAAGAAAATCTTTGAGTTCTAGGGCTAAGCAAAAAACGTTTAGTCTTGGCAGCAAAATCATGACCCATCCAAAGAAAAACTGATAAATTGGATTTCAGTGAAACTAAACACTTTGGCTTTGTAAACAGTTCTCAAATAAGCATATGAAAAGATTCTCAAAGTCATTACCAATTATTAAAATTCATATCAAAACCACAATGAGGTATCACTACATATTTCTCAGACTCAATAGTGAGAAATAGTTTGACAGGTTCTTAAAAAAATTAAACATGCACTTACTCTAAAATCTAGAAATTGGACTCTATGGTTTTGATCTCATGGGAATATAGACTGTATATTAATGTTTATAGTAGCATCATTTATAATATCCATATTGGAAACAACCCTGAGGTTCTTCAGGAGGTGAATGGGTAAACAAATTAACACATCCATACTGTGGACTGCTACTCACTGATAAAAAAGAATGAATTACTGATACATGCAACAAGGAGAATTATGCTCAGTGAAAAAAGTCAATCCCCAAAAGTTACATATTATATGATTCTGTTCATTCTATTCTGACATCTTTGAAATGACAAAACTATCAAAAGGAGAACTGTCTGGTGGTCGCCACTGTTTAAGAATGGAAGGATCTGAATTTGCCTAGAAAAGGACACAACAGATTGAACGTAGCCCTTCCCAAGAAGTATAGCCACGGCCTGACTCCGGAACCTGCCACCGTGACCTTCTTTGGGAAAAGGGTCTTTGCATATTTAATTAAGGATCTGAAAATGAGATCATTCTAGAGTATCTGGCGGGACCCAAAATCCGATGATAAGTGTCTTTCTAGGGGAGAGAAAAGACGCAGCAAAGAAAAGGCCAACATGAAGACACAGGCAGAGACTGAAGCAAGGCAGCCAGAAACCAACTACCTGGAGCCACCACCAGTGGAAGAAGCATTCTCTTCTGGAGCCTTTGGAGGGACTCTAGCCCTCCTGGCACTTTGGTTTCACGCTTCTCATCTCCAATACTGCAAGGCAATGAATTCCCATTGTTTTAAGCTGTGCAGTTTGTGGTACTTTGTTAGCGCAGCCCTGGGTAACTAAAACAATTGGCGAACCTTAGGGTGATGGAATTATTCTGTGTCTTGAACTTATGGATGTCGATGTGCTAGTTGTATATTGTACTATAGCTTTGCCAGGGGTCGTCATGAGGGGAAACTGGGTAAACGGTACGTGCGACCTTTCATATTATTTCATACACTGTGTGTGAATCTAAGGTAACCTCGAAACAGTTTTTTTGAATAAAATAAATAGAAGTATGTTTTAACATAATTTCTTGTTTGTATAATTGGACTGTGATAGTACCCTGAGTGTGTGTGTGTGTGTATTTATGTATACATATACATAAACATTTGTATATATACACATATACACGTGTATATATTTGAATAAACATTTGTGCCTACACATATATATTTAAATAAACTATGTATATTTTAAAGTTTATTTATTTATTTTTAGAGAGACAGACAGACAGACAGACAGGGAGGGACAGAGACAGAGGGAGAGAGAATTACAAGTGGTTCCTCGCTTGTCAGCCCAGAGCCCAACATGGGTCTTGAACCCATCAACCGTGAGATCGTGATTGAGCCGAAACCAAGAGCCAGATGTTTAATCAGCTGAGCCAACTGGGCCCCCCACCCTGAGAACATGTATTTTGAGTACCTTCGTTCAAATATTTACTCTTAATGAATAGTAAACTGACTTAGTATGTTTGAATTATTCTCCTTAGTTATTACCTAGAATTACTCACCTTTCAGCAAAATATTCTAAGAGCTGCACTACAGACCATGCAGAGACTACTAATGACTAACTCTAATTTATCATTTTGGATCTGCTAAAAGAAATCAGGCTCACATAAGTATGTATATCTCATAATAGACAGAATGTGTGGCAGCTTATAAAATGTATCAGTAAATGAGAAGTAAGTGAATAAATTAATAGAAGCAGGGAAATAAAAATTTCAAGGAAGACGAAGTTAAAATTAGCATGCAGACGGAAAGGGCAAAGTTCTGCAGTTGGTAAAGCTGGACTGCTAATCTTTCTCAAGAATAAATATATAAATGTGTAAAGGGTTTTAAGCAGTTTTAAATTAGTCAACATTCTTAAGTTAAAAAACTAAACCTTAAAAACAAGTAGCTCAATTAAATATGTCAAGGATAGCGAGGATTTAAAATAATTCTGTTTAAAATGTATATGCAGTACAGTTTCAGAATTACTTCAATTCAAGAAGGGAAAAACCTGCTAAATACTTAAATGCCAAATATATCAGTGATGGTTTCCGTTCATTCTTTCAGACTTTAGTTCTGGAGTAAAGGAAAAGTCTGCATAACGTTGAAATGCTGTATTTTTTTATCAGCATTAGTAGTGGGCAGTCGAAAGGCATAATCAATAGTGAAAAAGCATTTTCAAATTACCAAAAGAGAAAAGGCAGGATGATTTTAACTCAAAGTACTTCATGTAAACAGAAAAAAAAATTAGAAATGAAGGTGGTTTCTTTTATTGAGATATTTAAAATATAAAAACTTTCTCATGCAGTTTGCAAAAGTTGGTTGGCATTGCTAAACAGAAGAAGTTCAAGGGTTCTGTCTGAAAATGGAAAGTGACGTTGTTTTGCGTATAATTGTAATCTGATAGTTTTTACCACATTATCCTGAAGCTTCTTCTCAAAGACACCCATAGACTTCAAAATAAAGCCTAAAAATTTTTCATGCATTTATTAAGATTACAATTAATGAAAAGATCATGCCACACCCTTAAGATTATATTAAGAGAAAAATCGGCATGCAATGAATTTTTTTATCATTTTATTTTATTTTGCATGATAAATGCACTCTTTAATCACCATTCCTTGTCTCTCCTAACCTCACCCCACTTCCCCTGGGGAACATCAGTCTTTCTTTATAGTTAAAAAAGTCTTTTTCTTGGTTTGTCTCTTGCTCTCTCTCTCTCTCTCTCTCTCTCTCTCTCTCTCTCTCTCTTTTGTTTCCTTTGCTCATTTGTTGTTTTTTTTTTTTTTAATTACATATATGAGTGAGATAATATGGTATTTGTCATTCTCTGACTGACTTATTTTACTTAGCATTATGCTCTCTGGCTCTATCCATGTTGTTGCGAATTGCAAGATTTCATTCCTTTTTATGGCTGAATATTATCCCATTATATATAGGGTCTACACATACATAACACATCTTCTTCATGCATTCATCTATGGATGGACAACTTGGGCTGCTTCCATACCTTGTCTATTGTAAATAATGCTGCAACAACCGTAGGGGTGCACGTATCCCTTTGAATTAGTGTTTTTTATATTTTTTTCAGTAAATAGCAAATAGTGTGATTCCTGGATGGGAGGGTAGTTTTATTTTTAATTTTTTAAGGACCCTCCATACTGTTTTCCACAATGTCTGCACCAAATTGCATTGACATGAACATTGTGGGTGGATTCCTTTTTCTCCACATCCTCATCAACACTTGATGTTTCTTCTGTTTTTGATTTTAGCCTTTCTGACAGATGTGAGGTGGTTTCTCATTGTAGTTTCAATTTGCATTTCCCTGATGATATGTGATGGTGATCATCTTTTCATGTGTCTGTTGTCCATATGCATATCTTCTTTGGAAAAATGTCTACTCATGTCTTCTGCCCATTTTTAATTATTTGTTTTTTGAGTGTTGAGTTTCATAAGTTCTTTCTAGATGTTGGATACTAACCTTTTATCAGATATGTCATTTACAAGTATCTTCTTCCATTCCAAAGGTTGCCTTTTCATTTTATTAATTATTTCTTTTGCTATGCAGAAATTTATTTTTATGAAGTACAAATAGTTTAATTTTGCTTTTGTTTCCCTTGCCACAGTATACATATCTAGAAAAAATATTGCTACACCTGATGTCAAAGAGATTACTGCCTGTGCTCTCTTTAAGGGTTTGCATAGTTTCAGATCTCATATAGAGTTCTTTAATCCATTTTTAGTTTTTTGGTTTTTTTTAAGGTGTACGGTGAAAGAGTGGTCAAATTTCATTCTTTCGCATATTGTTGTCCAGTATTCCCAACATCATATGTTGAAGAGATTGTCTTTTTTCCCATTGGATATTCATTCCTCCTTTATCGAAGATTAATTGACTATTTAAGTGTGGACTTACTCTGGGTTTTCTCTTCTGTTCTTTTGACCTATGTGTCTCATGTTATGTCTATACCATTACTGTTTTTATTACCACCACTTTGTAATATAACTTAAAATCTGGAATTATGATACCTTCAGGCTGGTTTTTCTTTTTCAATATTGCTTTGGCTGTTCAAGGTCTTTTGAGGTTCCATACACATTTTAGGATTACTTCTTCTAGTTCTGTGAAAGATGCTGTTGGTATTTTGATAGAGGTTATATTAAATCCGTAGGTTGCTTTGGGTTGTATAGACATTTTAACAATATTTGTTCTTCCAATCCATGAGCATGGAATGTCTTTCCATTTTTTTCCATCATCTTGAATGTCTTTCACAGTGTTTAATAGTTTTCAGAGTACAGGTCTTTCACCTCTTTGCTTAAATTTTTTCCTAGGTATTTTATTGTTTTTTGGTGCAATTATAAATGAGTTTTTTTTAAAATAATGTTTATTTATTTTTGAGAGAGAGACAGAGGCAGAGCATGAGCAAGGGAGGGGCAGAGAGAGGGGGAGACACAGAATCCGAAGCAGGCTCCAGGCTCTGAGCTGTCAGCACAGAGCTGATGTGAGGCTCAAACCCACAAAGTGTGAGATCATGACCTGAACCAAATTCAGATGCTCAACCACCTGAGCCATCCAGGGGCTCCAAAGGGATTTTTTAAAATTTCACCTTCTGCTGCTTCATTATTAGTGTATAGGAATGCAAACGATATCTGCACATTGATTTTGTATATTGTGACTTTACTGATTCCATTTATAGTTCTAGCAATTTTTTGTTGGAGTCTTTAGGAGTTTCTATCTATATATAGCATCATGTCATCTGCAAATATTGGATGTTTTACTTCTTCCTTACAAGTTTTATGTTGTCTAATTGCTGTTGCTAGGACTTCCAGTGCTGCTTTGAATAAAAGTGGGCATCCCTGTCTTATTCCTGACCTTAGGAAAAAGCTCTCAGTTTTTCCTCCATTGAGTATGATGTTGGCTCTGGACATTTCATCTAGTGCCTTTATTACGTTGAGGGAATAAACATTTTTTAAAAAGATGTATGTATTTGATGGGGCACCTGGGTGGCTTAGTCTGTTAACTGTCCAACTTCAGCTCAGGTCATAGTCATGATCTTGCAGTTTGTGAGTTTGAGACCCACGTCGGGCTCTGTGCTGACAGCTCAGACTCTGGAGCCTGTTTGACATTCTGTGTCTCCCTCTCTGCCCCTCCCCTGCTCGTGCTCTGTCTCTCTCAAAAATAAATAAACATTAAAAAAATTTTTTTTAAATATGTATGTACTTGAAAGTACATACATACTTTTTTACATAAGAAAGATTACATTTCCATGGTACATGAAATATAGCATAAAATAAACATTTAAAAAAGATCACTCATAATCCTAGCTTGAAAATAAATTAGTATCTACCTATAAATTATTTGGAAAACCACTGTTAGCCTTTTTTTTGACTGCTTAACATTCTTCTAGAACTCTCTTGTTCTTAGTTTCTTTTCTTATGAAATTGATAGAATCTGTTCTTTAAAAGAATGTTTTGAGGCTTAAATAAAATGATAGCTATGAAAATAACATGAGAGGGGCGCCTGGGTGGCTCAGTCGGTTGAGCGTCCGACTTCGGCTCAGGTCATGATCTCGCGGTCCGTGAGTTCAAGCCCCGCATCAGGATCTGTGCTGACAGCTCAGAGCCTAGAGCCTGCTTCAGATTCTGTATCTCCTGCTCTCTGCCCCTCCCCCGCTCATGCTGTGTCTCTCTCTGTCAAAAATAAATAAACTTAAAAAAAATAACATGAGATTATATTATTATAATATGAGATGATTATTGATGGCATTATTATTTGAAAGGGGAAAGCAATACTGTGAGAGTCGAATGAGAAGAAAGGCTGTCGTTGCTAAAGCCAAGAGGTAAGAGTTGGTGAGATTTGACAGCAAAACAAATACTAACCATTATAGGAAAACTTGCCTACCTGGTCACGGTGATGTCCTTTACCTCGCTGTGAATAGGCAAGTGAGGTGCATCCCCTAGTTCCTTTCAAGTCCAATTTAGCCATTTGACGGAGATCTGGCCAATAGAATGTCAAAGGAAATGACGGGCATCGCTTCTAGGACTTGCCTTGAAAACCCTCATACCCATCGTCAATTTTCATGCTTTCTCCATCCACTGACTGATTGTCCAGTCAAGAAATGTGTAGCTGTCAGATGGCAGAAGCCTACTTTCCTCAGTGACGTTGTGTAAATGGACACCAGAATTACCTGCAATTAACCATTGTAGCGAATGAGAAATCAACCTGAATCATGTAAAACTGACTTCAATTTTAGGTTTTGGTTGTAAAACAGCTATACTCCCCTAGGTAATTTACCAGCCTGAAGGAGCTATTTATGATAGAAGGTAGCAGCGATATCAGTTATGATAATGTCCTTTTAATATAAACATATAAACCACAAAAAAAACAGGCGACAACAATAAAATCCATTATAAGATGTTTCTAATATGTCAAACACTAATGTTGGACTATGATCAAATGTAAATTAGAGGGTACATTATTTAATGGTAAGACAAGTAGTTTAAGAAGTTCTTGTGAATTCCCCTCAGTGGTCTCAGCTGGTCTTAGTCTAAGAAATGGATTATGACAAATAGTTTTCCTTTTCACTCTCTTTTCCTCAACATGCAAATTTCAACAAAACAAAGTTGTATTCTCTGTATTCTAGCACATGGTAACGTTTTGTGACTCTAAGTATTAACTGGCCTCATTTCAGCATTATTATCAGTAATAATTATTGATATTTATACTACATTATAACAGTTTGATTCTTTGGATCAAGGTTTCTGTGAGTAAGATAAGCATTTATTTACTTTTCAAAGAACCTTCCAGCCCTTACCTCCCTACCCACTTTCCAGGAGTTCTTACTAATTAAACCAATTACTATTTGTGTCCCTTTCTCCTATACAAACAAATGAAAAAACAAAAAGTTAGGACATAGAAATAACTGGATGGATTCAGTCAAAGATATAAATTTGTTCTAGAGATTACTGAGTTAACTCCCGAAGAATAGATTGTACTTACTTGACCCAAAATTTTATCCAAAACAGAGACTTTTTAATTTTTCAATTTAACCAATAAGTAGCATTTGGAAAAGGTTTTTCTTAGGGGAGGGTCACCACAAAGTAATCTAAAACAATAGTAGATAGCATTTGTTTCCAGTGACGATTTCTTATCAGGCCCCAGTTGACAGATTTTTATGCATAACATCGAGGTTTTTATGAAGCATTATTTTCTGAATTTACAGGTGAGGTAGCTACACCTCAATGAAATTAAATGATTTACTGAAGACTCAAAAGGAGCAGAATCAGGATTCAAATTCCTATCTATTATTCTCCAAGACAGTGCTCTTTTACTGGTACTATGAAACCATATCATTTTATTTCCTCTTTTTTATGTTTTCCTCTCTTCAGTGGAATTGACTGCTCTTTCTTCTCAATAACTAATAATGTATAATGAGATCAGTTTAATTTTAGATCATGTAGTAAAGAATCTGTGATACATACGGAAGACACAAGGCTACGTGCTGAGGGTACAAAAACGAGAAACTCTCAGTCTAGTTGGCAGAAATACAAGTAAACAATTGACTGCATAGTGGTGGAATATGCGAGAAAGATTCATTGCAAGGACAGAAGCCCTACAGAGGTAGGGCTTAGTAGTGATGAACTCAGTATGTGGTGTGTCAAGGAAGGTTTCATGGTAAAGGCAGTGCCTGGAAAGGAATTGGAGGATTACTGGGAACGCAGCAGGCCGATGGAGGAGATGGGAGTATGGGGTCGGGAGCAGAACACAGCCAGCACAGACAACAGTGGGTCTGGTTATCGTGATACCATGTGCCATGCTAAGAAATTTGGACTTTTATTCTGTACATGAGAGGGGAAAATTTGAAAAGTTTAATCAAAAGAATAACCAAAAAAAGGTTTTCAGTGTAAGAAATCACTATCCTCAGTAGCAAACATTGGCCAGGGATAGAGAACCTGATTGGGTCATTACAATAGCTTAGAAATGATGAAGGCCAGATTTGTTGACGATTATCTGCATGTGTATCCATTTATCCCATCTCTCAATCCATTCTCCTTTCATTTTATCCCCTAAATCTTGGATTAACAAGCAGTAGTTGGGACATTCAGAAGAATACAGTTTTGTTTTTTGTTTTTTGTTTTTTGTTTTTTTGTTTTTTTTTTTTTGATATTTAGGGATGTGAAATTCAGGCATTTTAGAGACTTACAGAACATTCAAGGAAGGTACTATGACAGGCAGCTGGATACTTAGATTCACAAAACAGCAGACAGAGAAATAAATGTGGGGCTTCTAGATACAGAAGTGGTTGTTAAATCCACGGGAATAGATTCTGTCACCTCAGAATAGAGTTAAGAGAGAGGACCATTAATCCAGAAAAGGGGCACAGAAACAAAGGAGAATCAGTGGAGGAAGGAGACTGGGAAAAGGCATGTGGGAAACCAAGAAAGGCATTTGCTCAAGACTGTGAGTTGCTAAGTGTCAGAAACCACAGGGAGTTTAAGAACGGTGTTAGACTGTCTTCCCAAAGCAGGAGAGACCATTTAAGAAAACACTGTGCATGGCAGTATTCATGGCTGAAGCTTTTAAAAATGGATCCAGTAGTTAGTGGAAATGTAGAAAGTTACAATATTAGTATGTATCACTGTTTTCAGAAGTGTATAAATACAGGGGAATTTATGAACAGAGTGGGAAAAACGATTGGTAGAGGGTTGGGAGCACAGAGCAAAGGAAAAGTTTTTCCCCTTGATCTCATTTGCCTGTGTGGAGATCATTTACTGATCTGTTGGCTTATTCATTGATTTTAATGGGAAGAGACAATAAGAGAGGTGGCAGAGAAAGAGAAGTTGAAAATAGAATAGAGCAGCCAAGTTCCTTATGTTTGAGGAATTACCTGAAGGAGAAATGAACCAATGGAATGAAAAGCCTATTGAAGGCATAATCCTAGAGGAGGGGGACCTTGTTTTCTGAGAGCAGAATGAAGGATGAGCAGGTGGAATCTGGTCTTGGTGAGTGCATGAGGTGGTTGGAGAGGAAATAATTCACTTTTTCAAAATAATTGGTAATTCAGGGGCACCTGGGTAGCTCAGTCAGGACCGACTTCAGCTCAGGTCATGATTTCATAGTCTGTGAGTTCGAACCCCGTATCGGGCTCTGTGCCGACAGAGCCTGGAGCCTGCTTCAGATTCTATGTGTCCCTCTCTCTCTGTCCCTCCCCTGCTCATGCTCTGTCTCTCTCTGTCTCAAAAATAAATAAAAACATTAAAATAATTGGCAATTCATCTGTTCAGCATTAGGATGATGGTTGATAATTTGAGGAAATTGGTAAAGTCCAAGCCATTCTTTTTTTTTTTTTTTTTTTAATTACTGAACTGTTTCTTTATTTAGCAAGTAGCATTACATCCTGTTAACTGTTGGCTGTCCTAACAGCCTTCATGAATTTCCAGAAATCATGATGACATCACAATTGCTTTCTAAAAAGATCAGGAGTACTTTCAACCTATAGTGGAAATAATTTATCAGAATATTTAAAAATAGAGATGTCATAGGGATTATTCATATTCACATTAATGGTGATACCAGATAATTATAACATTAACCTGTTTTTATTTTTTGAGGAGATAAATCTACATATTCTTCATTTAGATTTTGTACAAGTGTAATCTTATGCTACAAATAACACATTGTTCCAACCTGTAATAGCCTTCACTAACTGTTAATAAACACTATATAGGGTGCATTTCAAGAACTCTCTAGTCTGTGTGAGAGAAAGCCCCATTCATTTATTATTACTGTAAGCGGTGCTCTGTAACCATGTTACAAAGTGACAGATATCACTTTGATAAATCGATTGCCAGGAAAACAATTATGGAAGATTCTCTTTTGGTGTTTATTATGTTTTAATTACAGTCAGAATGTGAGAATATGCTTCAGAGAATGTAATATTTTAATCATTTATGGGAAAAGATATTTATATACTTTGAGTAGGGCTCATTTCTCTATTCAGTGGCATTTCTGTATGATAGGTAAAGGATTTTTAAACTAATATATATATATTTTTTTTTCTTAATTTTCCCTGCAGTGTTTTACAATAATCGTATCCTACTATATAAACTTTGGGGTTCGTTTAATATGAAGAAAATACCTTAAAGAAACAGAAAATAAGACTGAAAATTTTTGACAAATGAATTTGGAGATGTTCATACTTAACCTGTTTTTTATATCATTGGTTTAAAAATTTTACCTAAAACCTGACACAAAGGGGCTAAATGTGGGCATGCTATTGAAATTTATATATGTGCAGACCTGTCATTTTTATTAAAAAGTTTATCCACAACATTTATTGATTATTTTCTATTTTCAGTCTCTCAGAGACTATCAATTTCTTGAAAATCACTCCCTTACTTAATATAGTGTACTCTTTTTAGTAACAGATAGTTTGTGGCTTTTAAATATTCATGAGGCACAATAGTTTCACAACAAATCAAATTTAATTAAATGATGCATTTCCTCCACTTACAAAAGGTTTATTAAAGGTTTATTTGCTCATGCAAATTAAAGTGTTAGAGTAAAAATCCACATGAAACTTGGCACTAAGAATTAAAAAAAATATTGAAAGATTTCTCGCCTCACTGCAATACCTTGCTATGTTTAAACTGCTCAGCTTGTCATTTAGAATCTTTAATGAAACCGGGGAGGAGGCTATTTATTTGCATAATAGGACATAATTTGCTGTGGTGAGGTTTTAATTATTTATAGGCTGTCTGAAATATTTAAAATGGCATCACTAAGGAGCGTGAAGTTTTGGATAATGCCTTCATTTCAGGTTTCCTGCCGTTTCTTTTATGGGTCAAGCGATTTATTTCTAATTAGCATACCAGGCTAGTGGCTTTAAAAACATAAGGAAAACAAATTGGTTTTAGTCCGTTTGCAGCTTGAGTAGCTAGAGACGGCCAAGGGTCACTGACAGAGACTGAGTGGAGTTAAGAGACAGAGCCAGAAGTCAATCCAGCCCTTGGAAAGCACTGACTCAACAAAGCCGCACGTTCATTCACTTGTGCGCGCTGTTTACTCTCCGTATTCGTTTCTCTCTCTGGGATGTAGTGGGTTATAGCTAATGGATTTTATGTTAATTGTCCCTTAAAATATTTTCTAGCATTAACATACTTCTTACTGGAAATGATGTTTGAGTAGTAGAAAACATTCCTTTTCCTTCGATAAAAGATACAGTAATTCCGTGCAAAGGGGATAATGCAGCAGTTTCAGAGTAAGTTGCAATGTTTAAATATATACCGACTTATTTAAATATATAAGAACACCAGCCTGTGGTTAAAACACTGTAGTGTTCACTTTTTAACAAACTGTACAGAAACTCGAATACATTATGAGACACTTCTTAATTGGAGTTCACGGAAAATAGGTTAAAATCTCTAAGCTGTAATTTTTGTGCATTGCTTGTGTTGTAGATAAAAGTTTGAAAGCCCAGCTACGTATCATTTATAAGATTTGTCTTATAATAAATGGACTTTCATGTTGCTTAATTTCTATTTGAAATACATTTCTTCCAAGTAGTTGAAGAATTGTCATGTTTTAAATATCATTTCACAGGAGAAATGTTTACTGCGAAGGTTTATTATATTTCCATGATGGTCTCGATATTCCCATCATCATCATGCACAGATTTCAAGTGGTGATAGTACACTCTTGTCAAACATTCTCTCGACTGTCACCCTCTGGCCTCAAAACACGGATAGAGAGATTGCTGCCAGATGTCAAGAAACAGCCTTTGGGCAGCACAGGGAATGTTCTGTGTGCCCTCTTTAGTAGTAGGCAGATGCTGTATTCAGAGTGAAGAGTTTTATGATTATCACTCACATGGCTCAGGTGATTGGTCAAGGCCGTAAATGAGTCTCCAGTCTTGTGGAGAACTTTTTTTGGTGTCACTTTATCTTGGAGGCAAGAAATAGTAACAATGAATAACGCTATGGTTCCTTAAGATACAGCCATCAATTATCACTCAAAGTATCTTTTTTAACTATTCACTATATGCAGAGAGTGGTAGTTAGGAAATATAGATGATGAAATATAGAGAAAACAGTCTCTGCATCAAAAAAATTTTAGTGAGAAAATGGAAACGGATGTGAGATTGAAATATTCATATTCTTCAGTATACATTGAAATTAAATATGTATTTGGTAATCTACAGAGAAAATTTCAAGTAAAATACTGGAAGACTGATAAGTGGTCTAAGGAAATGGGATCCAGGGGATGGTAGAAAATTGACTTGGGAAAATGAACAGATACTTAAATTTGTCAGAGTAACACTAGTTTTTAAGTGCTCTTTGTATTGAATTCTCTAAGATACTAAATTGCCCTTTGTGAAGGTCAAAAATTTGGAACCAGTGATTTCATAGGATTCATACTGGTTACTTATTAATTGAGAAACATGATCTTTTGTATTACACTATAACCAAAAACTATAGCAGTGTTGATTGTTGAATGAGCCTCCATATTTTTTTAAAATATTGAAAAATGTCGTTCAAAAGTCACTGTACATTTTTAAAAGTAGATTTTATTTTCTTAGAGTTTTAGATTTATTGCAACATTGAGCAGAAAATCCAGACTTCCTAACTATTCCTTCTCTCAATGCTTGTAGCCTTCCAATTTATCAACATACCCCACCAGGGTGGTGCAGTGATTGTAGTCCACGAACCTGCAATGATACCTCATTATCAACCAAATCCCATAGCTTATATTAGGAGTCACCCTTGGTGTTGTACATTCTATGGGTTTAGACAAATGTCTGATACCAAGTATCCACCATTATAGTATCACGCAGAATTATTTCACTGCCCTGAAAACTCCTCTGTGTTTTACCTACTAATTCCTTCCTCATCCGGCAGCCACTGATTTTTTTTTTTTTTCAACATTTATTTATTTTTGGGACAGAGAGAGACAGAGCATGAACGGGGGAGGGGCAGAGAGAGAGGGAGACACAGAATCGGAAACAGGCTCCAGGCTCTGAGCCATCAGCCCAGAGCCCGACGCGGGGCTCGAACTCACGGACCGCGAGATCGTGACCTGGCTGAAGTCGGACGCTTAACCGACTGCGCCACCCAGGCGCCCCGTGCCGCTGATCTTTTTAATGTCTCCATAGTTTTACCTTTTCCAAAATGTCATATGCTTGGAAATATTCAGTAGCTAACCTTTTCAGCTTGTCTTTTTATATATCATGATATGCATCTAAGGCTCCATCGTGTCTTTTCCTAGCTTGATAGTACATTTCTTTTTAGTGCTGAATAATACTGCATTGTCCAGACTACCACTGTTTATTTATCTGTTCACATACTGAAGGACATTTAGGTTGCTTCCAGCCATTGGCAATTATGAATAAAGCTGCCATAAATATCTATGTGCAGGTTTTTGTATAGACATAGTTTTCAATTCACTTGTGTGTATACCAAGGAGAGTAGTTACTGGTAGGAGTGTATTTAGTTTTTAAGAAACTTCCAAACTGCCTGTCACTGTGGGTGTTCCATCTGGCATTCCCACTAGCAATGAATAGAAGTTCCTGTTGTTCCACATCCTCCACAGCATTTGGTGGTATTGTCTCTGGTTTGGATTTTGGCCTTCCTAGTAGGTGTTCAGTTTTAATTTCAACTTTCTTCGTTTTAATTTCAACTCCCTTATGACCTAAGATGTTAAGTATCTCTTCCTATGCTCAATTGCCATCTTATTTGTACATCTTCTTTGGTGAGGTGTGTGTTCAGATGTTTTGCCCATTTTGCAATCAAATTGTCCATTTTCTTATTGTTGAGTTTTTTAAAGTCTTTATATATATTTTAGCTGCATGTTTGTCTTCTTATTCTCTTAGTTACTGTACTTACGGCAGTATTTTTATGATGAAAAGATCAGGCATTGTCACCAAGGAAATAATCTTCCAGAATATTGTTTTCACAGCTAAGGAAACCTTTTCAGAGTGCTGAGACCCTTTTTCGGTGACTCACGCCTATCACCACCACAATATTGAGGCTTAGTCTAACATGTATGGGAATAGAGAAGAATAATCCCTGAATTATACAGAGCCACATATAACCACAAAATACCATTTCTTTGTACCTAAACTGAGTAAGAACTTTAGTCAGGGGCTTATTTTCAGAAGATAATTTTTATCTTGATGCATTAAAAAATAAAATTGGCATAACTGGATTGATCTGAGGATCTCTGAGTATTTAGGGTTCAGTATAATCAGCATTTGTCAGACAAAATGCTAGGTTTGGCAGGAAGCCCAATACATTTCACCCAGGGTAGTTGAAATCCAAAGGGCCAAGTCAATGGTATTAGGTCATCCATTAAATGGACAGTGGAACAAGCTTTAATTTTCTTCTTAAAATCAACTCGCTCCAAATGTCTGAAAGACACATAAGCTCTTTTTTCCACTAATTCAGTGATGTTTGTGCTTTATATAACAGAGTGGATTTGATGCTCCAAAGTAAAAGTGAGAATAAAGACTTACAGTGAAAAAAATTAAAACAAAAAAAAGGGGGTCCAGAATGTGCACACCTGTGTGCGTGTGTGTGTGTGTGTAATCCAGGAAATGTCAAGTGTCCAATCACTGATGAAAAGAGGCCTCAAACATACCTTTGAAGAATTCAGGATTAGAGAGCTATACATCAGTGTCAGTGTAAATAGTTAGCATTCTAAGCCCTAAAACGAACTTACACAATACTTCTATTATTCGTACGTGTGTACTAGGAAAACACATCTCAAACGCACACCTCTCTCTGCCTTTCAATTTCTCTTCTAAACCGCGGGATATGTGAAGACTATGGCTGCTTTTATTGAAAATTACCCAATGTTATACTTCAGTGTTTAGATGAGGAATAATGAGGAATAATAATTATAACAGAGAAAGTAATTATTACATGTTGCTTATGGATAACTATGAAGAACTCCATTTCTCTATTCTGAAAAAGAAAACCAACTAAACATCTCTGTCATACTGATCAAGAATTTCTAGGTAATTTTTCACAGAAAATTGATGGAAAGGTTTAATATTGAAACTAAATGAATAAATTCTTAGTTAAGTGATGTTAATCAGAGAAGAAGTGGTATAAATTTTGAACAATTAGAGATCAGCTATGATAATCAGAGAACCGACTAAAAACACCTAAACTAACGGCTCTTAATTTCCATTAATTAAAAATAATTATGATATTTAATTTTTGCAGTTAGATTGTATGTATTCTTTTCCTTCAGAGATTTGAGACAAGTTTTCTCTGTAATTGTTATAAATCATCTCTATGTGTTTCGTGTGTGTGTGTGTGTGGTTTTTTGGGTCACTCTGTTTGAATGGAGTTGTTTCAGCGCGTGAAATGTCAGAATACTTTTTATAGGAGTTGAACTTTATAGATAGAATCGATGAAAGTAAATGAAATATGTATTCTGATCTTGCCAAAAATCCTTCTTGTACTTCCAGCACCTAAGACCCAAATTCCCCACTTTTTATTCTGTTTTCCTATTGTGGATTAATTCTATACTTAACCACTTTTATTTATATTTCTTTTATTTTTTCTTTTATTTATTTTTTATCATTCTTTAAATTTATATTTCTGTTAGGCAATAGAGGAAAAGCTATTTTATCCTAAGATACATAGCCACCCCCTTCTACTACTGTATTTTTTTTTTATTTTTTTTTTTAATTTTTTTTTTTTTCAACGTTTATTTATTTTTGGGACAGAGAGAGACAGAGCATTAACGGGGGAGGGGCAGAGAGAGAGGGAGACACAGAATCGGAAACAGGCTCCAGGCTCCGAGCCATCAGCCCAGAGCCTGACGCGGGGCTCGAACTCACGGACTGCGAGATCGTGACCTGGCTGAAGTCGGACGCTCAACCGACTGCGCCACCCAGGCGCCCCTCTACTACTGTATTTTAATTGCACTATATACACAAATAATTTTATATAAAATCTCAAATATGGTCACCTTATACACAGTACTTTGATTTTTTTTTTTTTAGTGTGGATTGTCATTTATTTTCTGTTACCCTTTGTGCCTCTTCTCACTCTTCTATACCCTCATTATTCCTTCTTAGCACCAAAGATTAGCTATGTTGGCAACCTGATACGTATTCCTTCATAATTTTCTCCATGTTAATCTCTTGATGTATAAACATGTATATAGTAGACATATAAAGCCTACATATAGTAGGATTTAAAATAAGTTTTATAAAACAGTAGAATTACAGTATGAGTTTGCATTTTTGTTTTCTTCCTTAAATGTATGTTGTAGAAATCTTTCCAACTCAGTTGGTTTACTGTGATTTCAGTGGCTGTGTAATATTCCATTGTGTGAATGAGCTGTGAGTAACTCAACCTAAACTTTCTTTGTGGACATTCAGTTTTGTCTCCATTTTTTTTGTTGTTGTTGTTCTAGGAACAATGCTGTAATAAAAGTGTTCAAATTTTATTCCATAACAGAGTTTTTATTTTCATGGAATCTTTCCCCAGATGTAGAATTTCTGAATCAAAGAAAATAGTTTCTTAAGGTATTCTTCTAATTTATTTTCCCAAAGGTTGTCATAATTTCTATCAGCAGTGTGTAAAACTACATTTTCTCAACTGTATTTGCCAGCAAAGGTTTACCTTTCCTTCAATAATTGCCAGATAATAAGGGGAAAGTGATATCTCGTTTTGCTTTACTTTATCTTTACTCGGCAGCCTATGGATTTGGATATATTTTAATAAAATGGATAATCATTTAGATGTGACTCTTTACAAATTGCTTATTCCTGTCTTTTCTCCATTATTCTATTAGATTATTTATCTACCTTGGTCAGTTTGAAAAGTCTTAGTGTATATACTGTCTGTACATTTAATATATTTTCCCAAATTTATTGTTTACATGCTGCATTTATGACATCATTTGCCACACGAAAAATATTGTTTATTCAGACAAAATATATTTACTATAACTTGGGTATTTCCATCCTTGATTCAGAAATTATCCTCGGGGCACCCGGGTGGCTCAGTTGGTTAAACGTCTGACTCAGGCTCAGGTCCTGATCTCATGGTTCGTGGGTTCGAGCCTCGTATCGGGCTCTGTGCTGACAGCTCAGAGCCTGGAGCCTGCTTCAGATTCTGTGTCTCCCTCTCTCTTTGCCCCTCCCCCACTTATGCTCTGTCTCTCTCTCTGTCTCTAAAAAATAAATAAACATTAAAAAATTATAAAAGTTTATCCCCAATCCTTAGAGTATACATATAAGCTTCCAAATGTTTATAAGACACATTACATATATGTAACAATATATTATAGTTATAATATATAAATAAATAATGTATTATATTCTGCATATTATATTGTATAGCAATACATTATTACATATAGATAAAGTAAAGAGTGCCTATATTTCTTAAGTAAATAACATGTACTTGATATATAATATGTACATAATGTTTGAATATAATGAACACCCATGTACACCCTAGCTGATTAATTCGTATAGCATTGTCTCCCAATCATGTCTCACCTTTACCCTCCTTGCAGATAATCAACATCTTGCATTTTTGTTTTACTAATTCTTTTGCTTTTGCATATAGCTTTAAAGCATATATGCATATTCCTGAACAAAGTATTATGTAGTTCTGTATGAGGCTCTCATATTAATGGATCCAGGCAGAGTATATTGTTCTGCATATTATGTTTGCAATTTTGTCTATGAAATATGTTCATTTTTATGAATGTAGCTACAGATTGTTTTCATTGCTGAGGGATATTTCATATTTTAAATACATTTTTGCATGATTTTAGTTGTTTCATTTTTCATACTTCATTTTAATCTATCCTACACTTAATTTTGTATACGCTAAAAGATAGGTGTCCATTTGTATTTCTTTTTATATGAAGAATCAGTTGTGCAATCAGTTTATTAAAGAATCTCTTCCTTTCCCACAGAGTGAAAATATCAATTTTGTCATGTACTAATTATACAGGGAATTTTTCCTATGTGTTCTCTTCTGTTCCATTGATGTTGTTAGATATCCCCGTATCTATGTGGTGTAGCTTTAAAGTATGGGCTTGATCCTTGTAAGGAAAATCTGTCTGTCACGCACACACACACACACACACACACACACACACACACACACACAAAACGCTATTTTCAGGGCTATTTTTGACATTGTTTTTCTGTACAAATTTTAAGACTATCTTATAAATTTAAGTAACTACAACAATGACAAAATCTGTTCTGACTCTAAATATGTGTCTTAGTTCATACACCAAAGTGGGTTAAATTCATTTCCAAAATAAATCTCAGTTGGTAATAATCTAGTTTTTTGTTAATCCATTTCTTTTTTGTTAATCTTTTAATTAGCACTTTTGCTTATACAATAAGTGAGAAAGATCCCAAGTTTTCATTTTTTAATCAAAATTACAATAGATCATAAAACGATTTGGAGAGCTTTCTTTTTCTAAGCTCAGTTTCATTGTAAGAAAAATGGAAGTGATGGCTGCTTTAAGGATTGTATCAGCCATTTGTGAACCTGGTTGCTCTTAATGCCATTTTCAGGGATACATATTTAATTTATTTCCTAGTCTCTTCTTTAGCAACAGAACTATTCAAATGCTCTAATTCTTCTTGGGTAATATTAGAAACTGAGATAAAACCATCCATTTTCTCTGACATTTCAAATCTGTTGCATTAAATTAATAGTATTTTCTTCTACTTCTAATCTGTCCCATATTTGTACATATTTATCTAGTATGTCTATTTAGTTCCTCTCCCTTTTAAAAATACTGATCAGACTTGAAAAGTGTTTATCTTATGAACACATTTAAGCTTTATATGTTCTCTCTGCTCTTTTTTAAATACCTCAGTTTCAGGTTTTAACCTCATTTATTTAATCTTGTTTACTTTGTTGTATTCGTAATTCTCTTTCCAGGTGCTTCTGTATGTCTCGTTTTTCCATTTTTCTTCTTTAATTTAAAAATAAAATCTTTAACATCTAAATGTTAATGTTTAAGGCTGTCAGGACAGTTTTCATTGTCTCATCAGTTTAGGTAGAATGTGTCAGACTTTTCATTAATTTCCTGCGAGTTAGTGATTTCCTTTTAATCCAAGGAAAATTTAGTCTGATTGTTGTTGTTTTTGTTGATATTTCATTTTATTATTTTATTTTATTTTTTAAAATTTCATTTAAATCCAAGTTAGTTAATATATAGTGTAATGATTTCTGGAGTACAATTTAGTGATTCATCACTTACATATAACACCCAGTGATTGTCCCAACAAGTGTCCTCCTCAGTGCTCCTTGCCCATTTAGCCCATCCCTGCACCAAACACCCTGACAGCAATTATCAGTTTGTTCTCTGTATTTAAGAGTCTCTTACGGTTTATCTTCCTCTCTGTTTTCATCTTATTTTTAATTCCAAGTAAACTACTCCATAGACATAGAACACATGTACACACACACACACACACACACACACACACACACACGTTCAAAGGCTAGAGAGTTCACTATACATTTTTAGAGCACCATCAGTGTGTGTGTATGTGTGTGTATGTGCGTGTGTTTTAGGACACATGACTCAGAACCCTTGGTTATTTTTCTCTACCTTTTTGGGGTCTCTCTTCCAGGATATCTGTTTTTGGTTACCCTGTTCTTTATTACTTTCCTCCATGAAGTGTCTGTGTGGTTCACTTTACAACCTCTACATTTTAAAACTTTATTTTGCTCAGACAGGAAAACTGTATTGTTCCGGTCAGGATTCTAGGTGTGTCAGTGCTATTTCCTCAGGAGACTGTAGATGCTGTTCCCCTGCCTACTGGCTTCACTGTAGCAAAGAATAACCAGCATGTGACTCTTTTCATCTTTAGCCAACCTGCACTGTCTCCCTGAATGCCTGTAAGATTTTCTGTCTACTCTCACAGCTCAGTAATTTTCATTTATGTCTGGGTGGGGATTTTTCTCATCAATCCAGTCTGGACTGCATTGAGCTGTTTCAACCTGCAGACTCAAACCTTCAACTTAGGAAATCTTCCCCTAGTATTTGTTTAATTAATGCCTCTCTTCTGTTTATCTTTTACCTGTTTTGTGAAATGCCTTTTATTTACCTGTTAGATTTCCAAATCATATCATTTTGCCATGTCCCTGAGGATTTCTATCATGTTTTTCTTTATACTTTGATGCAGTTCTTCCATAAGAAAGCCCAGTGAATTTCACCCCCCTCCCATGATGCATGGGATTTTTTGGAAAAAAAAAATAATTTCATGTGATTATTTGGAAAATTATGGTTTAGTGTTATTGTTTATATTTGATTTTGCTTTGTTTTGTTTTGTTTGTCTTGTACGTGAATCCTCTTGGTAATTTTGTCAGTTTTCTGTTAAAATTATTTTTTGTCTATGTGAGAGTTCTTATTTTGCTAGTTGCTTCTTCTCTTTGTTCTGAATTCCCTTCCCTTCTCTGTCTGCTGGGTTTCCTTAGTGGGCTATCATCTGTCATCCTCAGATCCCCCCACCCTGTGTGTCCAACCCACCTAGAAGAAGCCCAGCAGGAATTTGAATCAAAAGAAGCAGATTTAGAGTTGACAGCGGAAAAGAAAGTATTTGTGTGCAATTCACCATTGTACCAAAATCCTCTCCATTACTGTCTTATTACACTTGAGATTGAAATAGAGCCTGGAGTTTCTATTATCACTCCTGATATAACATCTTTCTTTTCTTCTGTAGAGCTTTTAGAAAAATGATCAGAAGTTGGTAACAATAAATTTAAAATAATCAAAACAAAACTTTTATCTGGATGTGGTTTTCAGTGACATACTCATAATGAAAATCCTTTATGCTAAGCATGCTTAGGTATCTTCAAGAGAGTTGTTAGCAAAACACACAGACACATACACACACACACCAGAAAACAAATTATTTACTTCTAGGGAAATGGATAAATAACCACATAAGGTTTTTCTGTACCCTTGACTTAGAAAAGCACCCCTTAAATGTTTCAAATGTTTTAATCAAATGCATAAAGGTTATACTATTCCCTTTTTCAGAGTGACTATTCTCCAATTAATAGAAGAAAGATCATTAAGAAAATATCCCTTTGCTTTCTTTGAGTTTCAGAATTGTTATATTATTATAAGCAAGTCCTGATTTATTAAATACATATTGAGGTATGTCTTCTTTCTCCAACTGTGGTATCCTTTTTTTCTTTTTAATTTTTAACATTTGTTTATATGAGAGCAAGCCGGGGAGGGGCAGAGACAGAGGGAGAGAGAGAGAATCCCAAGCATGCTCTCCACTTTCAGCACAAAGCCCAATGTGGGGCTTGAAGTCACAAACTGTGAGAGCATGACCTGAGCCAAAATCAAGAGTCGAATGCTTAACCGACTGAGCTACCCAAGCACCCCTATTCTGGAATTCTTAATCAGTAATGTAGAAAATGTAAAATACCTCAAATACAGAAATAGGGCAATGTATCTTATCGTGTAATACCACTTTTATATGACAGCAATAGATGGAAATCAAAAAAGAAATCGTTTCCTGCAGGGAAATGGACAGCTTAGAAATAGGAGACAGTATGACATTTGATGAGGCCTGGATTGGTGTAAGCTCAAACATCAGCCATTATTATCATTATTATAGTAGCTAAAGTTTATTGGATATTGAGTATATGCCAGGTATTGTGTTAAGTGCTTCACGTTTTTCCTCATCATGGCCTTATAAAGCCACTTCATCATTTTATTTGCTGCTTTTAACAGAAGAAGCAAGTTTTGTCCAGTTTAGGAGCACTAACACCAGACTTCAAATCTTGCTATTCTGATACCTCGTCTTTTCTTATAGCCAATATGTTATATTGAACCTCATTCCATAGTTTTTCATATCATCAGTGATGAAGACTGCATATTGGGGAGCTTGGATTTCATTTTATTACTCTTAAATTTCCATGTCCAATGCAATAAAAATGCATAGAGGAAGAACACTGTGCACAATGTGTTTTCTTTCTTTTTTTAATGTTTATTTATTTTTGAGAGAGAGAGAGAGACAGAGCATGAACAGGGGAATGTCAGAGAGAGAGGGAGACACAGAATCTGAAACAGGCTCCAGGCTCTGAGCTGTCAGCACAGAGCCCGACGCGGGGCTCAAACTCACAGACCGCGAGATCATGACCTGAGCCTAAGTCGGACGCCCAACCAACTGAGCCACCCAGGCACCCCTCAACAGTTGGATCTTAACCTACTGAGCCACCCAGGGGCCCCTCAGCCATCACTTTAAAACAAGTATAGCAGATCTTTATTTACAGCTGCCTGCTTTGTTCTTCCTTCATCTAGCTCTCTCTCAAACATCCTTAACAAAACCTATCTAAAATTCAGCTCAACTTACCATATTACCACAGCTTTCTCTCTCTCTCTCTCTCTCTCTCTCGGCTAAGTAACTTTGTTCAGGTCAAATTCATATATATTTGCCTTTATATTTTATATATTTATATATATGTGGCTTCATGTTTTATATCTATCATTTATATATTATATATATCAGATCTTGTAGACATTTTTCGTAGTGATTTATTTTTGTTTATTAGTGTTTAATTGATATATAGCATTATGTTATTTTCAGGTGTACAAATAATGACTCAAGATTTGTGCATTTCGTCAAATGATCTCTACAACAAGTCTAGTTAACTATTCACCATACATAATTTTTTTTCTTATAATGAGAACTTTTAAATCTACTTTCTTAACAACTTTCAAATATGCAGTACCATATTATTAAACAACTTTCAAATATTAACTATAGGCACTATGCTGTATATTATATCCTGTGACTTATTTATATTATATCTGGAAGTTTATACTTCCCTTTATCCTCTTCACCCATTTCACTCCCCCATTTTTAAAATGGTCCACATGGGGGCACCTGGGTGGCTCGGTCGGTTAAGCGTCCGACTTCAGCTCAGGTCATGATCTCACGGTCTGTGAGTTCGAGCCCCACGTTGGGCTCTGTGCTGACAGCTCAGAGCCTGGAGCCTGCTTCAGATTCTGTGTCTCTCTCTCTCTCTGCTCCTGCCCTGTTCATGCTCTGTCTCTCTCTGTCTCAAAAATAAATAAACGTTAAAAAATAACGTTAAAAAAAAATAAAAAATAAAATGGTCCACATGTAAGTAGAATCATACAGTATTTATTTTTTCTGTCTGTCTTCCTGCATTTAGCATCATGCCCACAAGACCCACAAAGACCATTTGTGTCATCACAAATGGCAAGATGCCATTCTTTTTGTGGCTGAGGTTATTCCATTGCGTGTATATACCCCATTTTCTTTCTTCATTCATCCATCGATGGACGCTTAGGTTTTTTTAATTGTCCAAGCTCAGTTTCTTCTCGTGAGTTCCCTCCTTAGTATATTCCAACCAATTTATATATCCCTCCGCCTCCAAATCCTGTGCTGCCAATGGTTTTATATTGCCTTATTTTTTATTAGGATAAACAGCCAATAATCATCATGCATGTGAGGGTAGCTGAGGAATGAAAAATATACACCCAAAAAAAGGAAGTAGATAAATGGAAATTAGAGGAAACAGAGATAAAGTCAGGAGTAGAATAACATCTTTTGTTAAAAGGCAATAAAAATTATAAAAGTAGATAATGAATCCAATGAACAAAATAGGGTGCTATAAAAAAAAAGAATGTTCATAAGAACAAAAAGCTCTTGAGAATTTAAAACAGAATAGCCAAATTTTGGAGGAAACAGTTTTAAGTGAAAAATGGAAATCTCTAAGAAAGTAGAATAAAAATAATAAGTAGGTAAAAAGAGAGAGAGAGAGAGAGAGAGAGAGAGAGAGAGAGATTAAGGGAACTGGAGTATCAATTTAGGAAGTTTAATACCAAATCATTGTCTTTCTAGGAGGAGAAAACCAAACGTGTGTATAATGGAAGGAGGGTGAGGGGTGATAGTGACTAAGAATAGTAACCAAGAAGTAAATTATACAATTTTTTTTTTCAGAACTGAAGGACAGCAGTTTCTAGATTGATAAGGAACACTGGGCACCTAATACAATGAGTGGGAAAATGTTTCCCTCATGATACATTACTGCAATTTCAGACTACCAGAGAGAGAAAAAATCACAAAAGTTTTCAGAGAAAATATAGATCTCACACAAAAGATTAGGTTTCATGCTGGTGGTTACCAGACATCTCAACAATACTGGGGTGTAAGTGACTATGGAAAAGTGTGTGAATACTTACAAGGTAAAATAATCACCAACCTAGAATTCTGTACCCCAGCAAACTATTAAGTATGAAATTGGAATGATATATCAATTTAAAAAGATGTTTCATCCTCTGTACGTGTTCTTGGAAGATGAGAGGAAGATATTTTTATGCATGAGTAAATGAATGAATGAGTGAATGAATGAATGAATGAATGAAGAGAAACACATGAGCTGCAGGATTCTGAGCTTCAACATAGGATGAAAGTGAAAGTATTTCTCAGGATGATGTTTAGGGAGTGTCAAGGTGGACATGAGTGGATTTCAAAATGACACTGTGCAGCATGCTTTAAACACAGTCAAACTGGAACAATTTCATTAAAAATAAAAATAGAATTAACAATAACAACAACAACAACAACAACAACAATAAGGGGACTGAAAAATTGCTTTATATATTTGACCACATTATGAAACTACATTTCTGTCATGTTTAGAAGGCATTAGTGGTGAGGACATAGACAAATGAACACACACACACATACACGAAATAAACTAGGATGTCTTAAATGAAGAATCTACTCAGAAATTTGATCTACTCAGATATATGCACATATATCTACACATATACACCCATATTTATATATATTCCATAATATTGTCCATAGTTCAGTTTTAAATAACATTTTTAAGGGATGAGAACATCCCTTAAATTCTTTTTTTTTTTTTTTTTTTTTTTTTTTTTACTTAAAATGGTGATAGGACTTTTGAGAGGTGGAAGAGAGGGAACCTGTGTGTGTGCGCGTGTGTGCATGTGTACTATGAAAGCTGTAATTCTCCCTTTTCATACTAGGAAGGTACCTACATAGTATTTTGAATTGAGAAACCAGGGAACAGCTGTGGAAGCACTTTTTTAGAAGTTTTACGGTAAATACCATAAGAATCAGCCAAATGTTGAAAGTAGTTTCTGTATTTATGCAGCTGGATGTTACTAGACTTAAAGCATCATTTGACTTGTCAAAACTGTATGTTTATTTGATAACAGAACACATAAAAATGTGTACGTGATATAATAAAAACAAGCAAATGATTGGGCATGTTTTCATGAACACCAAATTAGAACATACTTCAAAAGTTAGCTTGAACCTAACAAGATGGTGCCTTTGGTTTGTTTCTTTTTTCCCGATTTATGTTTTGGACCAACAAATACCTTTACAACCCTAGATATCATTCAGTGGGAGGTTAAATTAATAGTACCGAGTTTCTTATGATATTAAATACATTTCAATTTTTTTGTAAATATTTTTCCTTTTTTTAAAAAAAATTAAAAAGTTTTTTTTTTAATGTTTATTTATTTATTTATTTATTTATTTATTTATTTATTTATTTTTGAGACAGAGAGAGACAGAGTATGAACGGGGGAGGATCAGAGAGAGGGAGACACAGAATCTGAAACAGGCTCCAGGCTCTGAGCTGTCAGCACAGAGCCTGACCCAGGGCTCTTAACTCACAAGCTGTGAGATCATGACCTGAGCTGAAGTCGGACGCCCAACCGACTGAGCCACCCAGGTGCCCCTAAAAAATTTTTGAATTGAACCACTATCTATTTGTATACAGAGATACACAGACAGATAAAATGAAACAGTTCCCTGCCTGGATCTTCCAGAAGTCCATTGCCTCCAACCTTCATTCTTCCACTTGGAGCTCTGGCTGTACTTTTTTTTCAGTTTTCTACTCATTCAAATTTTTTGCTATACTCTTCTCCCTTGGAGAGCTTATTAAGTAAGTGCCTAACTGAACTGACAAACTGTTTTATGTCCGGTGCACAAAGGAGCTAATTATCGCATGGTAACTGTATCTTGCAGCAGGTTTGCATTCTGGCAAGTTAGATGCTGAAGAAGGGTTCTGATGTTGATAATTACAGGAGTTGTGATTGTCCAAGATCTGTTTTTGGCAGGTGGGTACCCCGGAGCATTTATCTCACACTGTTACACGCAAGACAATATGTTATGTTCTGTATGAACAGTTTTGTGCGTGATTATTCAAGCACACACTAGGAAAAAAATTATACTTATTTTTTAAATATTATTTTATTTTGAGAGAAGGAGACAGAGGATGCAAAGCAGGCTCAGTGCAGAGCCCGATGTGGGCTCGAACTCATGAACCGAACCGTGAGATCATGACCTGAGCAGAAGTTGGGCACTGAACTGCCTGAACCACTCAGAAGCCCCTGTTGTTTGTTTTTTGATAAAGGTAGATTATTCTTGAGTATTTTTTCTCCACGAGTCAAAAATTCTTTAATCTTGTGATCTTGAACCGTTGAATCGGACACATTGTGAGATTTCGTAACGATCTCTCTCTTTTGATTCCGCGAGTTACCAAGTTGCCTTCATTCATCAGTTACTTGCTTAGCATCCACAGGGGACTGTACTCTTGTAGGCTCTCAGACCCTTCTAGAAAGCAAGAACTCAGACTGGACTTCCAAGAGATAATGACTAATAGTGTGGCATCAACCTCAGTATTTAAGATACTGGGTTTATTTATTATAATTCCTTTTCACCCATCTTAAGCTTTTACATTCTAGAGAAGTGCCATTAAGAGATTAAAACAACAACAACAAAAAACAACCAAAAGTGATTTCTCTTTTTTTCTTTTTCCAAGTATGTGCATTAGCTCTTCTTTATTTGTAATCCACCAAAGACGTTTGAAATGAACTATCAAACTTCTCTCTGATAATTCAAGAAGGAATCTACGTTAACAGATGAAGCAGACTTTTCTAAACTTCTTTCAAAACATATGGCTGGTAAAGTGCTGGGTTGCTGTTTTTCCCTTTGGAAGATCTAGTAGTATGCTATTTTAGTTGGTTATATGTGAAGCTGGATTATTTAAAAATAACCATGTCTCTTCTGGCTAGCAACTATTTTATGATATAAACAACTCTTTGAGTAGAGACATATTTTTGAAATAAAGTTTTGTAATGAAATAGTCTGATATTTGATGACTGCATTTGAAAATATTTTTTCTTAAAAATGAGAATCCAACTAAATCTTGGGAATAAGCTAGGGCAAAATCAAGGCAGTTTTACTGAAATGGAGCTCAGGAAATAATTTCAAATTAAACTCGCCAACATCCTGGTCCTATGTGTAAAATATTGTTAATCTTCATATCCTTTAACTGAAATAAGGCTGTGTTAAGACAAAAGAATTTTGTTCTAAAATTTCAGAACTCAAAATTTCAGATCTGAGTAACAATTAAGTAAGTATATGTCAATATATTTATCTGAATTACAAAAAATAGTGTTGGGGCGCCTGGGTGGCTCAGTCGGTTAAGTGTCCGACTTCGGGTCAGGTCATGATCTCACAGTTTGTGAATTCGAGCCCCGCTTCGAGCTCTGTGCTGACAGTTTGGAGCCTGGAGCCTGCTTCAGATTCTGTGTCTCCTTCTCTTTCTGCCCCTCCCTCACTTGTGCTCTGTCTTTCTCTGTCAAAAATAAATAAATAAATGTAAAAAAACATATGTAAAAAAATAAACATAAAAAATAGCGCTTATGCCAAGATTATGGCAAGGCTTTACGACTAAAGAACACTCCTCACGTTGCATAACTGGTATTTTCTGTGTAGGTGAATCTTAAAATTTTATTTTTAATTCAAAAATTAAAAATTATTATTTGAGTTAATGCAGTCATATATAAAAGGTAAACATGACTTGGTAATAGTATTTTTCTCATTTCAGAATACTTCTAAATTTCCATTGTTTCAAACATTTGGGAACTTAAGTAAAAAAGGTTGGCAAAATTCAAAACTGATTGATTGGGTTTTGGTAGCTTCTGTTGTTTTAGATGTTCCAGTTTAAGCAGATGGATTTTGCAGTGGACTGAATGTTTATGTCCCCCCAGAATCCATACGGGGAAGCCTAATCCTCAACATGCACGTATTTGAGATGAGGTCTTGGTCTTTGCTGAGGTGACCAATAGGTCTTCAGGACAGAGCCCTCAAAAATGGGATCAGTACCCTTATAAAAGCCCTGACAGACCTGGCTTGCCCCTTCCACTGTGGGAGGAAACAGTGAAAGGAAGGCATCTCTGAATCAGAAGATGGGCTCTTACAGAAGCAGAATCTGCCCTGCCTGCAAGTTGATCTTGGATTTCCCAGCTTCTATACAAAAATATCTAATGACGGACCTTTCTTCTCCACTGTGGAATCTAAGATCCAAACTCACTTCATATGTTGGTGTGGACAAATGTAGACTGTCTTTTTAAGCCTCTGGCTTCCCACATCAAGGGGAACCATATTAGGTAGTCTCAGGAGCTATTTCCCTGTACTCTGTAGGAATCAAGAGATTCATGGGTCATAGACTTAAAATAAGTTTGTAAGTCTGCGCAGCTCGATATTACTCTAAAAGCAAAATCTATTACTCATTTTCTATGTATATACAGAAAAAAAAATATATATATAGTTTTCTGAATAACAGCTACATAAATTATGTCCTTTGGATTTAACTACCATTTAGACAGGCCATTCATTTTAAAGATCATTTAGTAATTAGCAATTGTTGTGATAACTAATAATCTTTTATAATGAATAATTTTACTGTAATTACATGTTCCACTCAGTAACTAATAGTCATAGAGGTAAGTTTTCCGCTGTGGAGTTGTCAGAGAAATCCATACTTCCCATCCAGAGTCCTTCAAGTGTTTTTTTTTTTTTTTTTCTTCCTTGTTAACCTTCTCAGATACCTCAGTCATTCCTCATAAATTCTCCGTATTTCAGCCACCCAGAAATACTAGTAGTCTCTTCTAAACTCTCTTCAGTTTTTCATATCTTTTAATGTTCATATTGAGCTGAACTACTTTTTAATATATTGAAACTGAGAGATCTAATATTCCCGCCAAGCCAACTATCCCTCTTCACAGAAAACAAACCTGAGATTGTCAAATTGAATTGCACTTGGCTAACTAGAAATTTTCAAGCTGTTCTATTTACTTACTTTTTAGTGCCTGTAACCTGGTTGAATTTGCCTTTTGTTTAAATGTTTGGTGGTGTAAGATGTATACATAATGCATTTACATCTGGTTAGAGAGATCTTTGTTCTATATAAATGAGGTGTTATTGGCTGACCATATTCTTTTAAATCTCAACTGTAATAATCATATATGACATCTAAAGTAGTTGCTACATAAAGTAGTTCTGGATCATTATTTTTTAATGTTTGAAATGTCTTTATTCATATTAGAGAGAGAAAAAGGGACAGAATATGAAGCAGACTCCAGGCTCTCAGCTGCATGCTGTCAGCACAGAACCCTACGCAGGCCCCTGATCTGTGTGCAGGGGGATCATGACCCAAGTGGAAGTGAGAGGCTAAACCGACTGAGCCACCCAGGTGCCCCTAGATCATTTTGATCATCTGAGTTTAAGCAGTGTTTGAGCTCATTGGAGCAAAAGGATTTATTTACAGTAATTCACCCAGCTATTTCCACAGGTGTATTTTTCACCGTTTTGTGGTAGTGTTCTGATTCTTTTCCAAACTGGATTTTACTGGCATAAGAAATCTTTCTCCAGCTGAATAACTCAGTTTTAGACCTAACGGTCACTTCCGGTATCAACGTCACCGCAACGTCACCGCAAAGCACTCCCCAGTAGATGAGTTGCCCCAACTTCTCTGTTCTTGTAGTGTAATGAATATACTACTTGGATACTCTAACAGATGCACTGAAGAATAATACAGTGTTTACACATTGTACTAGTATTTTGGGTGGTCCAGTTACCATCTGTTGAATAATCAAATGAGTGAATGGATAGTTAAAACGATGAGTAGATGGATCAACAAAATTCTCCTAAAACTTTGACTTAGGTAGCTTAAAGACTATGAAGCATATAGGTCTTGCAGTAGTTCAAACTTTGCAAATAAAGATTTAAGGACAAATATCTTTCATCCAGAAATATGTTTATGAGTTACACAAAGGTTCTTAGTTAAATCTTCTTTGAAATTTAAACACTAAAACTTGTTTATAGTCACATGAAATTTGGAAGTAAACTTGGATACAAAAATATGGACAGTCTTCATATATATTGGTAAATTTATTAATAAGGAGCTGAATTATTCCAAGCATAGGTTATAGCTAGATATAACACCATAGTGAAGAAGAATTTTTTAAGGCAAGTCTCCCATAAAATTCATGTTTTTTATTTATAGATAATTTATTGTTCAATATAAGTTATATATAAAATGTGTAAGGCTTAAATGCACAGTTCAACGAATTATTTTAATGTGTACTCCTTTGTCACCATTGTCTCATGAAAAAAAAAACAATAGTGTCATTATGCCAAAAGTGCTGTGTGATACTCCTCCCAACCAGTACTAACCTTTATTGTCTCTAAAAATAATCTCCATTTTGACTTTTTAAATAATAAATTCTTTTTTGTATTTTCAGACCCCAGGTTTGCATCCCTACTTTATAAGAATATATCACTCCTCACTGTATTTTACTTTGGCTGATTTTTGAACTTCATTTTTTTTTTGAACTTTATATGAATCAAATCATACAGTGTATGTGTATTCTTCTATCTCGCGTTATGTTTGTTGGCTCTGTGTGTAGTTGCTTTTCATTTTTATTGCTTTATAGTATCTAGTATATAAATGTACCATTTTCAGTTTATCCATTTGACTGATGGGCATCTGAGTTCTTTCTAGTTTGGGGCTATTATAGATGACACTGCCAAGATCATCATTGTCCATGTCTTGAGTACATCTGAACTCACTTTGGGGGGGATTTGCCAGTAAGTAAGTTATAGGGAGTTGCATCATTGCCTCTAGTAGGTAAAGCCAACCTGTTTTCTAAAGAGTTGGTGTGAGTTTTCACCCCCCATTAGCAGTGCCAAGAGAGTGCTAGCCTGTGAGATTGCCACTCCCTTTAATTTCTGCTGTTCTAGGGTGTCTGGTTTTACCTTATTCCACTTATTAAATTCAGGGTAATGACACATGTACTGAAACGTTTTTATATTTAGAAAAGCATCGATTTCTAGATTTAATACTTTCTCTAATGTTTAATTAAGACATTGCCGGTAAATTATTTAATATCTGACTCTCAATAATTAAGAACAATTATTTTCTGTAGTACTTGTCCCTTAGTCTAATTTTACTTTTACTGGATCAAATGCCATCCTTCAGATTGTAAAGATAAATTACAAAGTACCCTGTTAACCTCTCTGTGAGTTAATTTTATGTAATTAGAATCTTACTCCATTTCATTAAGGTACTTCTTTTCCCTATGCAAATAATTCCCCAGGGAGAGACGGTTAAGCACACAGAACTTTTGTATAGTTTTCTCGTTTTTATTTGCCATAAAGTATGTTGAGATTTTAAAACTTTGTCTGAAATTTCCTTCCAATGTGTTTCCTGAAGTTGTGGTTCAGTTGCATGAACATTTTGCTGTTGATACTTCTTCTGGGTCTAGTGATACTTGGTTGCCTTTATTCTTAGAATAAGGGGATATTAAAAATCAATAACAACTGTGAGCTTTATAGGCAATAAAATCGTGTTAGCAAACAGGCTTTGGGGGAACTAGATATTACTTTCCAGCAATGCAAAAATGCCAAAATGAGGAAGGCTTTGCTCTGTGTAACATTTCCCAAGCTGACCATTCGAAGTTTCTCCGAACAGTTTCTGCAGCATCCCTTTGCTGGGTTGTTTGTAAGGTTTGTAAGGAATTTTGTTTTTGCCATGGATAAACACGTGACTATTGACTTTTCTGCAAACCAGAGTAGAGAAAGGTAGAGGAGTAACTGTTTTCAGTTGCCCAGCTCACAAGAAGCTTCCTTGTATGGTGGCATTTCTCACCAGGATCCTGCCTCAGGTTCCTCTCTCTCTTTGTGTTTTATATGCGTTGGCTTCCTCTGCTTAGCTACAAAAGTTGTCCTGGATCCACCAAAGTTTCATCCAGAGATGTCTTGAAATATCTTGCCCTTACTATTTTCTTCTTTGTTTCCTTTATCATGTAGAAATTTATCTTTTTCCTCTTTACTGTCAGTTTAATGGGGTTTTATTAGGGAGAAGCAATAAACCTAAGTCCCTCAACATATCTTACTGATTGCCTACAGAAATTCACTTATTTGTTTTAGCACAAGCAGTAAAGAAGAGTTAGAGAATCAAACAAATACCTTCTTTGGTGCACATTTTATTTTACCCGTTAATGGGTTATAAAAATTTTGTCAGATCCTAATCACTTTCTTGGCTTAATGTTGAAATATGCCATCGGATTATATTTTTTTTCACAGTTTATATGTGATTTGGTAAACTTATCTAAAAGTTAGAAGAGACATTAATTTTCTAAGTGTATTCTTTGCTACTTTCCAAAGCCAGAGTTATTTTCTCTTTCTTACAGTTATTTGAAAATATCACAGGATTTTGTTTTTCTATGCTAAACAATAGAACATCATTTCTAAAAGCATGGGGATTTAAATATTTGTAAGGAATAAGCTGTAAATTCTTCTGGGACTAGAGCTTGCTGGGGTGGCTTATTTTTGATAATTTTCTCATTCTTCTTTTCATTCTGCTCTGCTCAGGTGTTATACCAGAAATAATGTAAGGTGTCATTCTTATGCAATAAGTTCACCCAAAATATACGTGGAGTACATGGAAAAAAGCATGAGAGCAAGTCCCCTGCACACACTCTCTATCTCTTTCTCTCTCATCTTCTTTCCCTCCCAACTTCCCTTCCTAGAGGTGATGGTCTTTCTCTTTCCTCTCCTTTTTCTAATACAAATGTGTAAAGACATGCACGCACACACACACACAGAAACCACCTGTTTTCATTATCATTATTCTTTTCTGCTATCAAAATGTGCCATTCTTCATTACATTTGCCAAACAGGTTTACTCTGAAGAACTTTCCATGTCTGTTCGCGTAACCACCTCATTCTTCTTAATCCTTCTTCATTTTTCTTGTGATTTGTTTTATTTGGATTTTTGCCTTTTACATTGTGTTTCCTATGTATCTGTACTTTGCTTTCATGTTGACAATTTCGATTACCTTATGTGTTTCGGTAGATTTTCTTGTTTCATTTTTCTAGTATTTAAAAATTTTATACCTCATTTCTTATCCTCTCATGGTATTGTTATATTGAGCATGTATTTAAACATTTTTAAATCAATGTCTAGAGTTAAGGGCCTCCTCTTTCCTCTGCAACCCCAACTTAACATGCTTTTCCTGCTCTTAATCCAAACTCCCAGAGTAAATTTCTAATAATTTTGTCCTAAGGATAATTGGGGAATAAGTAAGCCTCATAGCACTGTTGCTGTGTTTTATTTTTATTTTTTTAAATGTTTATTTATTTTTGAGAGAGAGAGAGAGAGAGACCATGGGCGTGTGAGTAGGGGAAGGGCAGAGAGAGAGGCAGACACAGAATTCAAAGCAGGCTCCAGGCTCCTAGCTGTCAGCACAGAGACCGACATGGGGTTCAAACCCACAAACTATGAGATCATGACCTGAACCGAAGTCGGCTGCTTAACCTACTGAGCCACTCAGACACCCCAGAGCACTGTTGCTGTTTTAAGCCCTGTTATTAGATTTCTCTTTATCTGTTTATTGCTTCTTACATTGTAAATCTTCCTTCGAGGAGTGGAGTTTTCTGTTTCTTCCATGCAATACATTTATGTTTGCATTATTTTCAATGTGTCTTTGAAAGAGAATAGGATTATATGTTCAGATCACTTTTTTTGTCAGAAATTCAAAGACTTTGACGTTATCATCATCATCCAGTATTGCTGAGGGAAATTCCAATTATGAAGGAAATCTGTTTATAGTTCCCCTGTCCCATTCTTGGTCTAATTGTTATTTTTCTCCCAAGTCATTATGTTCTTCACTATTTCCTGATTCTTACATTGTGTTCATCTCTCATCTTTAAAAATTATTGTCTCTGAAAATAGTTTTCCATTGTTTTTACACTTTAACAGCTTAGTTGACCTTAAAATTATTAAGTAAGAACCATTTTCCTGTCGAGTATTTTAAAAATTCTGTTGTCATGTAGCATTTAATTATGAGCATGTATGCCTTTTTGTTCTTGACACCCTTTATAGTTGAACTATTTCTTCTTTTAGGAGACCTGTCGTTATGAGGTTTGAGGTTTATGGATTATCCTCCCTACCTAACGCTGCTTTCCCAACATTTCTTTCTGTCTTCTTATTTTGTCCTCTGAGGTTAAAAGAGTATTGCTTAAATCATCTACTTTTCTGTTTTGATTTTTTGAAGTGTCATTTCTACTGTAATCACTTGGTCAATTAAAAAAAATCTCTCAGCCCCGCCCCATACATCCTGCTCCTCCCCACCAAAAAAAAATAAATAAATAAATAAAACTGGCTGAGAGAGGTACGGAAAAAATATTTTAAGCAATATAATACAGCTACATAGTGTTTTACTTTTAGCTTAAAAGAAATTCCTGCATGAAATTCAGTTCATGATTTTGGGATGGAATGAAAAATTGTAGTTGACTAAATATTCTTAGGGCATTTAATAGGCCATGAATTGTTGCATATCAGATGTTCTGTTGTGTTTGGTGTTTTAATGGGCCCATTTTATCCAATCTTCATGATTGATCATCCAAATTTTATGTAAGTGTAACTTTTCCTGGGCCACAAGGTGGTGTTTGGAATCGAGTGCTGAATGATTCACTTCAAGATTCCACTTTTTTGAAGAAAATTTCAAAAATATTTTCAATATTAACTATATTGTAACTACATAATTTAGTTTGCAGTGATTATAACCTTTACAGAAAATAATTATTAAAGATACTTAGACTGAAGGCCATTAAGTACTTATGTTTTTAACATGTAAAATTCACTGAAAACTCACAATGTATAATCTTTGCATTGACTATTACAATAAATCTTTTTTTAAAAATGAACGTTACATAAATACTAGTAAAGATAACTCTACAGACATAAAAGGAATGTTTTAGAAACCCAAAAGAAAAAGCTATATCTCAAAATTAAATATTCTTCTAAAGGTACATTCTTTTAGAATAAATAATGTATTTATGTGTTCTTTTAGAATAAATAAAAAGGAAGGAAAACATGTGTATTCATTGAACTCAATTCATTTACATCAAACTTACAAGATTGTGGTATAATACTTTTTTGCTTTCATGAGAAAACTGAGGTTGTGAAGCAATAAATAACTTGATCACAATTACTGTAAAAATAAATGACCATTAAATCTCAAACCTAATGTGTTTCATGTCTTTTGACAAAACATCCCTCTTCGTCATATAGTAGTTTTTTTACACCTTGAAATCCAGAGTATTAAGCTTGTTTTTAGTATTTACCTCCTAGGCATTGTCACTTAAAAAATAAAAAGGAAGAAATGATGTGTAAAAGTATACAGAAGATTGATAAGATCTAGCACTTATTGAGAATCTGTTTACCAATGAGTTATGTACTATTATCCCTATTTATAGATGCGGAAACTGAGACATGAATTTCAGTAATATTTCCAAAGTCCTACAGCTACTAAGTGGTAGGGAGTGAATTTAAATCAAGCAGTCTGACCCTTTAAAAATTTTCTTTTTTTTTTGAACGTTTATTTATTTTTGGGACAGAGAGAGACAGATCATGAACAGGGGAGGGGCAGAGAGAGAGGGAGACACAGAATCGGAAACAGGCTCCAGGCTCTGAGCCATCAGCCCAGAGCCTGACGCGGGGCTCGAACTCACGGACCGCGAGATCGTGACCTGGCTGAAGTCGGACGCTTAACCGACTGCGCCACCCAGGCGCCCCTAAAGCAGTCTGACTCTTGATTCAACCCTCCTGAACTCATGACAAGCTACTGTCTTCCCTAAGATGTTGCCAAACACTACCACCCCAATCTGAGGTTGTCAACATTGATACATTTTCTTTTTCTTTTTTAATGAAAGAAGTAAAGGAGAAAACAAAGTTAGAGAGGGAGGGAGGCAAACCATAAGAAACTCTTAAAGACTGAGAATAAACTGAGGGTTGATGGGGCGTGGCAGGGAGGGGAAAGTGGGTGATGGGCATGGAGGAGGGCACCTGTTGGGATGAGCACTGGGTGTTGTATGGAAACCAATTTGACAATAAATTTCATATTAAAACATGTCTGTTATGAAGATAAGTTAATAAAACAATTTTTATGAGAAAAAAAAGATTCGCAATAGAATTGAAATTCCCAGCCTCATCCATTCCTCCCTTTAGGTAATGTTCAGCATGAGCATAAGGTATAGCCTGTCTACTTCTAAATAAATGTTTACATAGATGTCCAATATGTGCACACTGGTACTGATTCTATATGTGAGACATGGTGTCTTCCATATTTTTATGAAAATTATTTTTTTCACTTCATATTCAAATATATATATAAGTGGCATAGGATAATTTATTCTTTTTTATTCTTCAGTATCCCATTGAAAGAATAAATTGCATCTTTCCTGTCTCCTTTAGAAGCCTTTTAAAAATACCTTTCTCCTGTGAAAACCTTTTGAAAAAAAAAAAAGGTTTTACTATTACAAGCAACATTATACTAGACATTAATGTACATGTTTCCTTGTGCAAAAGTTTGAGAAATTCTCCTGAGCAGTGTCACCTAGATTATATGATGGGGAGGTAGAGAACATGGGCCAGCATGTAAATTAGCACACTGCTTAGTTCATTAAGAAAGTTTTGCTTAAAAATGTCAACTAAAAAAATTGTGAGTTTGCTGACATGGTTATAGTTGATCTATATCACACATCTTAAGTAACACAGGAGCTCCTTCCCTCATTGTGTGCGTGTAACAGGCTGCCAAGAGCAGTCTTCAATGACCACCCTGTGTAGTGTTGGCTCTAGAACATATATTAGGAAGCAGAATTGCAGTAGGGAAGGTTTCTCTCACCATTCACTGCCAGTTTGCTCCTCACTGTGGTTATTCCAATTTTACTTCCCCTGACAGCTCATGATATACTCACTTACCTCTTGTTATCATTAGCATTTGATATTGTTGGTCACTTAAATTTCTGCCAATCTAGTAGGTAAGGTATGGTGTCTTAACTGTGTTAATTTGCCTTTTCTTTACTACTAACTTCTTTATATGGTGTCATTATTAGCTTTTTTCTATATATTTATTACCACTTGGGTGTCTTTTTTTTTTGAATGCCTGTTTTTTTCTAAGTAGTTAAGACCTTATAGGGGAGCCTAGGTGGCTCAGTGGGTTGAGCTTCTGACTCCGGATTCAGGCACAGGGCATCATCTCATAGTTTAGTGTGTTCAAGCCCCGCGTTGGGCTCTGCGCTGACAGTGTGGAGCCTGCTTGGGATTCTCTCTCCTCTCTCTGCCCCATCCCTGCTCACACTCTCACTCTTTCTCTCAGAATAAATAAGTAAACTTAAAAAATTTAGTTGAGATTTTTTTCCAGCTTTAGTGACCTATAACTAACATAACACTGTGTAAGTTAAGGTTGTGATGATTTTATGCACATGTATATTGCAAAATACGTGCCATAAAGTCATCACTAATGAGAACAAGTAAGAAATATTCTCTTAGCAGCTTTCAAGTATATAATACAGTAATTTTAATATGGTTACAAAGATGTATGTACATTAGATCCCAGGAGCTTACCCATCTTATAACTTTGACCATTATCTCTCCATTTCCCACACCTTGTATCCCTAGGCAATAGCCATTCTACTGTTCTATGAGTTTGGGTTTTTCTGATTCCACATATCAGCTCATGAGACCATACAGAATTTGCCTTTCTGTGTCTGACTTCTTTCACTAAGCATAATGCCCTCAAGGTCCATCCATGTTGTTGCAACTGGCAGAATTTCCTTCTTTTTATGGAAGAATAATATTCCACTGTGCGTGTGTGTGTGTGTGTGTGTGTGTGTGTGTGTATCTTAACATTTTCTTATTCATTTACCCATCTGTGTCCACTTAGGTTGACTATTATAAATGTTGCAATGAATTACTTCCTTCAGCTGTATGTCCAGAAGCTGAAATGCTAGATCATATGGTGGTTGTGTAAGTTTTTGAGGAATCTCCCTACTGTTATCTGTAATGGCTGTACCAAATTACATTCCCACCAATAGTGTACAGGAGTTCCATTTTCTCCACATTCTTACCAACACTTATCATATCTTTTTTATGAGAGCCATTCTAACAGATGTGATGTGGTATCTCACCGAGGTTCTGATTTGCATTTCCATGATGGTTGATAGTGTTGAGCATCCTTTCATGTACTTGTTGGCCTTTTGCATGTCTTTGGGAAATGTCTATCCAGGTCCTATGCACCTTTTTAAATTATATGTTTTGCTTTTTTTGGTTTGTTTTGTTTATTTTTTTGGTACTGAGTTGCATGAGTTCCTCATATATTTCTGTATTAACCTCTTATGAGATACATGATTTGGAAATATTTCCTGCCTTTTCATGGATTGCCTTTCCAATTTGTTGGTTGTTTCTCTTGCCATGCAAAATATTTTTTAGTTTGATGCAGTATCACTTGTTTATTTATATTTAGTTCCTTGTCTTTTTACTGTCATTTCTAAAAAATCATTGCCAAGACCAATGCCAAGAAATGTTTTCTCTGTATTTTCTTCTAGGAGTTTTATGGTTGCAGGTCTTACATGTAAGTCTCATTTATTTTGAGTTATTTTTTCTGAGATGTGTAAGATAGGCTTCCGATTTTGTTTTTTTTTTTTTACAGGTGAATATCCAGTTTCACCCATACCATTTACTGAGGAGACTGTACTTTCTTCATTGAGCATTAATGACTCCTTTGTCAACAGCTGATGACCATACACGCATGGGCATCGTCTATTTCTGGGCTCTTAATTCCGTTCCATTGGTCTATATATTGGTTTTTATAACAGTGTCATGCTTTTTCATATACCACAACTTTGTATTATAATTTAAAGCATGACGCTTCCCACTTTGTTCTTTTTCTCAATATTGATTTGGCTATTTGGGGTCTTTATGGTTCCATGCAAATTTTAGTTTTGTTTTTTTCTATTTCTGTGAAAATGGCGCTGGACTTTTGAGAGGGATTGCATCGAATCTATAAATGGCTTGGGGTACTATGGACATTTAATAGTATCAGTTCTTCTGATCCATGAACATGGGATATCTTTCCATTCTTTGATGTCATCTTCAATTTTTTTCACTTTTCGTAAGTTTTTTACAATTTTCGGTATAGAAGTCTTTCATCATTTTGGTGCAAATTATTCTATTTTTTGATGGTGTTGTGACTGGGATATTTTCTTTATTATTTCTTCAGATAGTTCATCATTATATATAGAACTAAAACTGATTTTTGCATCTTAATTTTTTTATCCTAAAACTTACTGATTCATTTATTAGCTCTAATAGTTTTTGGTAGTGTCTTTTGCCTGATTGCTCTGGCTAGGGCTTTCGGTACTATACTGAATAAAAGTGATAAGAGGGAGCACACTTGTCTGGTTGCTAAACTTACAGAAAATGCTTTCAACCTTTTACATAGAGTCTGATGTTAGCTGTATGCTTGTCAGATGTGGCTTTTAAGATTTTCAGGTATATTCTTTTTATACCCAGTATGTTGAGTGTTATTATCATGAAAGGGTGTTAAGCTTTGTTAAATGCTTTCTCTGTATCTATTGAGATAACCATATGATTTTTATTCTGACTGTGTTAATGTGATGTATCACATTTATTGATGTGGTATATTGAAACACCCTTGCATGTCAAGGATAAATTTCATGTTATCAAGGTGCATGATCTTTTTATGTGCTGTTGAATTTCATTTGTATTTATTTTATTGAGATTCTTTTGCTTTCATATTCATCATCCTGTAGTTTTCCTGTTTTATTTTTCCTTGAAATGTTTTATTTGGCTTTGGTGTTAGTGTAATGCTGACTTTGTAAAATGAGTTTGGTAGGCATATTCCCTGCTCTTCAACAGTTTTGAAGAGTTTGACATGTATAGGCAGTTAGTCTTTAAATTTTGGGTATAATTCACCAGTGAAATCTTCTGGTCCTAAACTTAACTTTGTTAAAGATTTTTAATTACTGGGTCAGTATCTATACTCATCAGTAGTCTGTTCAGAGTTTCTATTTGTTTGTGATTCAGACTTGGTAGATTGTATGTTCATAGGAATTTATCTAGTTTCTTCTGAGTTAGTTAATTTATTGGCATTTAATTGATCATAATAGTCTCTTATGATCCATTTTATTTCTATGGTATAAATTGTAATGTACTCTCTTTCATTTCTGATTTTTTATTTGAGTGTTCTCTGTTTTTTGTTTTTTGTTAGTCGCAGTAAATGTTTGCCAATTTACTTATCTTTAAAACTAGAAAACAAAACACTATTAGTTTGGTTGATGGTTTCTGTTGTTTCTGAGTCTCTGGTCTCTGTTTCATTTACTTCTGCTATGATCTTTGTTATTTTCCTCCTTTGGTAATTGGGCTAGGTTTGTTTTTCTTTTTCCAGTTCCTTGAATATGAAGTTATTCTATGTATTTGAGATCTTTTTTTCTTAATGTGAGCCTTTATTACTATAATCATACCTCTGAGGACTGCTTTCCCTATGTCTTATAAGATTTGGTATGTTGTGTTTCCCTTTTTATTTGTTTCAAGACAATTTTTTTTTTTTAAATTTCTTCTTTGACCCTTTGGTTGCTGAGAGTATTTTGTTTAATTTCCATACAATTGGGAATTTTCCAGTTTTCCTTTTATTTTTGATTTCTAGTTTTATAAAAAATGCTCAGACAAGAGACATGGTATGATTTCAGTCTTCTTAAACTTGGTAAAACTTGTTTTGTGACCTAATGTATGATCTATGCTAGAGAATGTTCTGGTGCATCTGAGAAAAATGTGTAGTCTAGTGCTGTTGTGTGGAAGATACTTACTGTGTATGTCTGTTAAGGCCGTTTCATTTATTTTTTATTAAGTTATTGTTTATTTATTTTGGGAAAGAGAGAGTGCATGAACTTGCACTTGTACCAGCATAAGAAGGGGAGGGGCACAGACAGGGGGAGAGAGAGAATCCCAGGCAGGCTCCACACAGTCAGCCCAGAGCCCAACAGGGGGCTTGAACCTTGGGATCATGACCTCAGCTGAAATCAAGAGTTGGACGCTTAATCAACTGAGCCACCCAGGTGCTCCAAGACCATTTCGTTTAAAGTGCAGTTATTGGGGCACCTGGATGGCTCAGTCGGTTAAGCGTCCCACTTTGTCTCAGGTCATGATCTCACAGTCCGTGAGTTCGAGCCCCGTGTCGGGGTCTGTGCTGACAGCACAGAGCCTGGAGCCTGTTTCAGATTCTGTGTTTCCCTCTCTCTCTGCCCTTCCCCTGCTCATGCTCTGTCTCTCTGTGTCTCAAAAATAAATAAACGTTAAAAAAAAAAGTTAAAAAAAAATAAATAAATAAAGTGCAGTTATTGATTTCCATCCGGATGATCTGTGCATTGATAAAAATGAGGTTGAAATCTCCTACTATTATTGTAGTACTGTCTATTTCTCCCTTCAGGTTTGCTAATGTTTTCGTTATATATTTAGTTTCTTTTACTTTGGGTGTGTAAATATTTACAAATATTATAGCCTCTTGTTGGATTGATCCTTTTATAATTATGCAAGACATTCTTTGTCTCATTACAGTGTCTTTTAAACCTTTTTTTATTTTATTTTTTTAATTTTTGAGTGTGAGAAAGACAGAGAGACAGAGAACAAGTAGGGGAGGGGCAGAGAGAGAGAGGGAGACACAGAATAGGAAGCAGGCTCCGGGGTCTGAGCTTTCTGCACAGAGCCTGTTCATGACCTAAGCCAAAGTCGGATGCTTAACTGACTGAGCCATCCAGGTGTCCCTACTCTTTGTCTTAAAGTCTATTTTATTTGATATAAATATAGCTACACCTGCTCTGTTTTGGTTTCCATTTGCATGGAATACCCTTTTCCATCCCTTCACTTTGAGTCTGTATTTGTCCTCAATCCTGAAGTTAGTCTCTTGTAAGCAGCATATAATTGGTCTTATACGTTGTTTTTGTGTATATTTCTTGTTCCATGCAGCCACTCTATATCTTCTGATTGCAGAATTAAATTCACTTACTTTAAAAATAATTATCGATAGAAAAAGACTTATACTGTCTTATTGGGTTTTTTTTTTTTTGCCTGTTTTTGTTTCCTTTCCTCTTTTCTTTTTCTCTTGCTACCTTCGTTTGTGAATTGATGATTTTTCATAATGATGTGCTTTGACTGCCTTCTCTTTATCTTTTATTTTTACACTGTAGGTTTTTGTTTTGTTATAAGGCTTATATAAAACCTTCTATGGATATAACAGGCTATTTTAAACTAATAATAATTTCACTTGGAAAACTTCCAAAGTCTCCTCTTTACCCCTCCCATATTTTTGATGTCATAATTTACATCTTTTAAGTTGTGTATCCATTAGAAAATTATTGTAGTAATAGTTATTTTCAATAGTTTGTTTTCCTTTAACCTTTACACTAGAGGTATGTGATTAATGCACCATCATATTACAGTATTAGGGTATCCTGAATTTGATTATGTACTTACCTCTTTACCACTGCGTTTCACATTTTCACATGTTGTAATGTTATTAATTTGCACCCTTTCACTTCAGCTTGAAGTACTGCTTTCAGCATTTCTTGTAAGACAGCTCTAGTGGTGATGACCTCCCCTGGCTTTTCTTTGTCTGGGAAAGTCTTCATCTTCTTCATATCTCCAGGTAAAATATTCTTAGTTGGCAGTTGTCTTTTTTCTCTCAGCACATTGAACATATCTTCCTACTCCCTCTTGGCCTACATGGTTTCTGCTAAGAAAACACAAACAAACAACCATAATAAACAGCAACAAAACAAAACAAAACAAAAAACTTTTATAGCCTTATTAGAGTTCCTTCGTATATGATGATTTTTTTTCTCTTTCTGCTTTAAAAAAAAAAAAACTCTTGTAGTCCTTGATTTTAGACAGTTTTATGATCATAGGTCTTAGTGAATATCTCTGCTTGAATCTGTTTGGGAACCTACAACCTTGGTAAGGTTGTATTTCCAAATCTCTTTCTAGATTTGAGAAATCATCAACCATTATTTCTTTAAATTAGCTTTCTTCCCTTTTCTGTGTTCTCTTTCTCAGGATCCAGTAATGCATAAATTATTTCTTTTAGAAATCCTATGGTTCATATAGGCTTTCCTCACTTGCTTCCTTCTTTCTTTTCTTTTCTCTTCTTTTCTTTTCTCTTTTCTTTTCTTTTCTTTTCTTTTCTTTTCTTTTCTTTTCTTTTCTTTTCTTTTCTTTTCTTTCCTATTCTTTTCTCTCTTCCTTTTTTTAATTTTTGTTCTCTTCTGACTGGCCAATCTCAAATAACCTGTCTGTTACTTTACAGATTCTTCAGTTTGATCCAGTCTGATGTTAATGCTTTTTTTTTGTATTTTTCATTGTATTCATTATATTCTTTAGTTCCACATTTTCCTTTTGGTCTCTATTAAACTTTTTGTGGAGACTGTGCCTTGTTTTCCAGATTCCTTTGAATTGTTTTCCTGTGTTTTTTTGTATCTCACTGGGCATGCTTAAAACAACTTATTTGAATTCTGTATTGAGCAAATTACAGACAGATTTCCATTTGTGCAGAGTTGATTACTGGGCAGTTATTGTGTTCCTTTGGTGGTGTCAAGTGTCCTTAATTTTTCATGTTCCTTCGAGTCTTAGGTTGTTGTCTTCACATTCAGGGGAGTCACCTCTTCCAGTCTTACTGACTGGCATTTGGGAGAGAAATACCTTTCTTCCATCCTGTTTGAGGTACTGAGTCTTTCTCAGAACTTTTCTATGTATATTCTTGCTCCACACATCTTGGTCACTCTTGGAGGGGGGAATTCTTAAGAGTGTATGCCTTCTCTCAGTCCTGTCAACCAAGTCAAGTGTTTGTAATTTCCCTCTGGCTTTTCCTACGATGCCGCTGGTTTCTCAAATTTGTTTGCTTTCTTCCAGTCCTGCAGAGTTGGGCCTGCTTGCCATGTCCTAAGGCTTGCTGTCTCTGTCCTGGGGACATGCACAGGCAGACCACCATAGGGTGAGGGAACTAGTGGGTAAGGCCTGTGGAGCATTGGGGATGTCCGTGGCCTAGTTGGGGATCCACGGGTTGGGCATTTCTAAAACTTTTTTTTTTCAAAGTTTATTTATTTTTGGGACAGAGAGAGACAGAGCATGAACGGGGGAGGGGCAGAGAGAGAGGGAGACACAGAATTGGAAACAGGCCATCAGCCTGACGCGGGGCTCGAACTCACGGACCGTGAGATCGTGATCTGGCTGAAGTCGGACGCTTAACCGACTGCGCCACCCAGGCGCCCCACCGGTTGGGCATTTCTAGTGGCTCATGGGTGTGCTTCCTGATGGAGTCTGCAAAGGATTTAGTAGGATTTGCATTTGTTTGATGCTCTCTGAGTCTCCTGGCTGCTGGCCTCCCAGCTTGTGGGCATGTAGCACACCTCAGCATTCTGGATAGGGTGAGAAAGAAGTGAGTCTCTCTGGCAGTGTCCTGCAGAGCTGAGGAAACTGGGTGCTGACTCACATGCTCTCACTTTCCCCTGTGGAGAAACCGGGAGCCAAAAGGGTCTCCCTTTGCATGGAGCTGTTCCACCTTGCAAGAGGGGTGACATGGGTAAAGTAAAACTGTTCCTCTTACCTCCTTCAATTCATTCAATCTTGAGATTTTTGTTTCTTTGTTTTTGTTTTGCTTTGCTATCTGTTCCAGTGGGGTGCTGAAGCTTCTCCATTTGACTCTCAAACTTCCACAATGGCACTCTCATCCATGGGTGATTGTTTAAATCAGTGTTCTTTAAAGGGAGGATGGTGGAAAATGCCTGTTACAACACACTGATGACATCGATCTCCAGAAAGATCTTATTCATTTTCTTTACCTTTTTCTCCTCTCAGGTTATATGCGTTTTCTAATTAATTTGTATATGTTATTCTAAATTTATAATCAGATCTTTCTTGTATTTTTTCAGATATCTTTTATCATGTTTTCCCATGTTTTTAAAACTTCTGCTTATTTGTTCTAATATCCTTTTAATTTTTATATAGAAAACTTTAGCAGTCTTTTTTTTACAGTTAGCACTACTTTTGTATTGAAACTAATACTTTTTACAACCAAAAATATAAAGATTTCTTTTTGTAATGTTATAGGTTTGTTTTGTTTTTAGTTTTTTCTTACGTGTAAGTCTATATCCAACAAGAAATTATTTTTACAGTATGAGTCATCATACTAATTAATTCTGTTTAGTTTGCATTTATTTAATAATTCATCCTTTCACATTGACATATAATGACACCACTATCAGGTGCCACGGACCTTTTCTGAGTTCCCTCTTAGCCTGTGTTCTAATTAATTCTGGCCACTGGGTATTGTTTTAATTATTCTAACTTAAATTTTATCATTTAAAAAAACCTGTCTTTTTATGCAAGTACCCACACCGTGTTCTCTTTCCAATTTTTTTTTTGAGTATTGGATATCCATTCATCCAAAGAAATTTCAGCTTCAGATGCATATGTTCAGTACCAGAGAGCTGTTGGGATTTTGAATGGTAATATGTTGATTTCATAGAACAATTTGCAATAGTTAACATCTTGATGATACTGATGTAATATGTTAATAGCCATATCTATGTAGAACTCACTGTATGCTAGCACTTTTCTATGCATTTATATGCATTTATTTATTTTTCCCTCATCACAATATTATGAGGTAGGTATTTAATTGCATCCATTTTACAGGTTAGAAAACTAAGGCATGGAGTGTTGAAGAATCTTGTCTTATTTCAAATAGGTAGAAAGTGGTGAAGTTAGGAGTTCAACCCAGTTTATCTGGCTTTAGTCATTGCTCTTCTACTGAAGGTACTGTGTTGTCTCTTAGTTCTCTATCCTAATATGTTATTAAATATGCCCCTTCCCCCCTAACTTTTTTAACCTTCATGTTAGAACGCAGCCTCGACAAGAACAGATAATATTTTTCTTTTTTTTTCCACTGTTGTATTTCCATGTCCTAGAATGGTTCTTGGCACAAATTAGATACCCAAGGAATATTTCTTAGAATTAATGAATTTCATTTGTTTTAAATCTTGGAGCGTAAAAGCACCCCAAACTGTGAACTGTCCAGGACTCTTTGGAAAGATTCATTTTTCCATTAACATTATCCTTCCACGACATCAACAGACAGTGTATTATTTTTTAAAGCTATCCAATCATCTATTTGTTTATGCATTTCAAAGTATTGTACATTTCTACCTGCCATCTGAAGGTGATATTGTCACATCCTATCATCTTTTGTAAGTAAAAGCCTAAAACAAACATTTTGCATGCATCTCATGTGAATTATGAAGGACTTCAAGCCTTGGTATGTCCTCAAGACCAGTACCTTAGGACTTAAGAATCCCTAATGTGTTAGGCCTTTTTCACACAGTTCTTACATCCCTATGGTGAATGCCATGCAAACTTTAGAAGTGTTGGTGTTAGAAATAATTGTTTTCTCCTTCTAGTCTGATGTAAACATTTGTCAAGAAGTATATGCCATATTCCATTCTAACTGCTCTTCTCCATTTTTCCAGGCACAAACTTTTTTCATTCTTTATAAAATATAGACGATTAGAAGCCTAGTCTTGTACATAAGAGTGTCACACTGACTGATTTATTCCTGGTGAGGTTTTTTGGTATGTTCCTTGTTGTACATCCAATTTCTGACTAAGCTGAGTCCTTCACAGGGTTAGAAAATAATAACTTTCTAGTTCTTCATGTATTCTTTCTTTAGTATTCTTAAGATTTACTCATCAGCTAGATTGTTTTACTTTTGCAAGTTTCTAATTTTGTCACCATTTAAATGTACAACATGAGTTTATTTCTGTTTTCTTCCACTAATTCAGTTAAGTCAGCTAACATTTTAATCCATTTTTAGAAGTTCTAAAATGTATGTAAACGTACTTTTTTCCTAATTGTAATTTGGAGAATAGATATTAACCAGTCCTTCATGCAAGAATCAAATGAAGAGGGCGGTATTGCTAATCCCACTGCTTAGATACACCAAGAACAGTAAGGATATGGTCCCTGCCCTACCTAAAAGATTTTACAATTGAAAGGAAGAGAGAACTGTAAGAAAGATAACTGTTGATGCATTATCTTATCACCATGGAGGATGATGCTATGACTTTGCTGGGCTTCACTGAGTGGGCTAATCTCAAATTGATGATGGATGATGCATTTCCAGGGGAGAAGTGAAGAGTGAGAGAGGACACAACATCTGCAAGCTTAATGGAGGCTGGAAAGAGCTGGGGTATGAGGAAATGGGGGTGCAACATACCTTGAATGAAAATAACCTAGGAAAAGGTGAGGTAGAGCCAGATCGTAATGGACCTTTCCTCTCTTTAGAACTGCTCCAATTAGGCATCAGTGCATGGAGCCCAATGCACAACAGACCTGAACTGAGATCCAGAGTTATATACGTAACCGACTGAGCCACCCAGGTGTCCCAAGTGTCAGCTATTTGTATTTTCAGTTTCTTGTGTTTGTGTCTTTGAATAAGGCTTTTTTAAACAAAAAAATATACGTGGTATGTTAGGGTCTACATCCTAGTTCAAATAAGATTATGTGGAATATTCTGGGAATTTATCATAAATACTCTATGGTAAAATCATTTTACAAATTGATACACCTTATTAGGCAACTTGTGAAGCACAATGCATTTCCAGTCTGGGTACTCGTTCTAATTATTAATAAAATTTTTTTCCCACTATTTAAATCTTTAAGTCAAATGCTGTTCTCTGAAAACCATTGGAGACCATTACTGGGCAGATCCCTTTGTGAAGCGTGCCTGGGGTAACTCCCAGAACCAAATGTTGGAAGAGTGTTCCTCTGCTTTGGTCTGTTGTTTCATTGCTGAAGGTCACCATTAATGGGATGACTTTGATATTTTGGGGGGAAAGCTTTGAGAAACATATGCACTATACTCTTAAACCTGAAAACTGTATTATTAACATAATCACTATACACTTTCTGATTCAGTGCCAAAGAGTGACAGCAATCATGCTATATCATTATCAGAAATCACTTCAATTGGAAAATAAATGCTTGAAATTGTAGGTTCTACATGATTCCTGAATCTCATTGTGATTGGATAAAATATCATTATTAGGCAATTTCTGTGTGACAGTCCCTCCCTCACTTGCCTTGTTTGGCTGAAAATTGATGATTTACCAACATTTTTTGTCCTCCTGATCTTGTATTTTATTTAACAACCATTATTATCTTTATCTGATTGGGTTGGTCATTATTTAAGTTTGCTGTAATAGAAGGGGTCAGCATTATCTCATGGGTTAATATGAACTTGATCATGTTCTGTTTGGACTTTATTCCTCCCTTTGGTACTCGCATTCCAGAACTCATTCCCATCTGCTCTGAATGGCAAACTGGCTGTATCTTGATTAAAAAATTAGTAAAATCTGGGGATTTTGTATCTAATATTAATTTATACAGCCAGGCAAGGCAAGTCAAATTTATTGAACTTGCAAAAAAAAAAAAAAACCCAATGGGAAAGTCTTTATTGGAAGCATAAGGAAATAATATGATTTCCCCTGCTTGATGCTTGATTCTTTGGGGGTGAAATACTTCTGTTGAGCAACCATAATTAAAGATCAGTGATCTGAAAGAGCTAATTACCCAAGATCAATGTTGATGGTATTTTAAAAGTTTGTTTCATATCAACCTCACAGTGTTTATGTCATGGGAAATTTTATTTTGTGGTACAATAAATACTAGCACTTTCATTGGATAAAGTTTATTAAACTCAAATATCATCCAGTAATTTCATACTTGGCAAATGCAATATAAAGTTGAAATTTATTTCAATTACAGTTCTTTTCCTACATGTTAAAGCTATTTTAACCTTTAACAGCATACAATTATTTCTGAATAGATCATTTTTAATGATTCATTATGTATGAGGTCATTTGACAATGCAATTAGCTTTGTGATGAAATTTCTATTCTTTTGATCATTCTGTACCTATAATGAATGAGGAGAGTTTTACATCTAATTTTCTGAAATTAGAAGATTAAAGATAGAAACAGACTCTTGTATTGAAATGACTAGTCTCAAAATGACTAGATTGCATTAGTCCTTTAGATGTGCAGAACTGACTGCAGTGTTACTGTTTTTTCTCATTATTCATTCAGCAGATCCGTTGGTACTGTGCTGCCTGCTTCCATTATCACCCACATTTTCAGAATGTGCTGGAGATTAAAGAATAGGTCTTGCAACTTTACAAGAAAGACATGCATCAGCATATGGTGCACAGGACTAAGAAATGTGGCCCTAAAAGGCTAAAATAGAACTTCTGAAACCCTGTGCAAATATGGCCATGTGCCATAGAAACCGTAATTTGTTGTCACATATTATTTATTATCGTTGGCCAGATATTTACTATGTATCCAGTTAATTCATCCTGTGTTTTTATTTCCATGCTTCTTATTGCATACCAGTTAATCACTGAGGCATTATATTGTTTTATTTAAAATGGGTTTCAAAACCAAGAGTAACTTTTATAGTTGATGAAACTTATATGGGCTTTTATTCTCCATCTAGTAAATACAAAAAGAGATTCAATTGATGTGAAAAAAGATAAAATGAGTTCTAGATCTATTAATATGTGGTTAAGGATGGAAACATAGCAACATGGCTGAAGCAATATATATATATATATGTGTTTGTGATTTAAGATAATACTCTCAAGCTACTTTCTGTTTTGGCTCATCATAAGTAAACATAATTTTATATTGAACTGACTGATGGTTTATCTTCAAAATGTTAAAGCTATATTTGTTGTGGATTAAGTTTTATTGCAAGTAGGTTGGATTTTTACCTCCCCTCCCCCTCCAAAGAAGCTATCCAACGAACCAGCTTTAATGAAGTTGGTTATCAAAGCTATATAAAAATAATTTTCAGAAACTTGCTTGGGGAAACTATTAAATAGGAGTATAATTATTTTCATAGGCACACATACCATTTCTCTGTGCTTAATGTATCTTTTAATGTGAAATAGCTGTTAGTATGACTGTTTTTGAGTTCATAAATAAGTTAATTAAAAAAAAACACGCAACAACCTCCCTTAATATAGTCAACTCCTCATTAAGGATGATTATAAAGAAATTTAGTACAATGGATAGCTCCAGACTCATTCATATTGGATTTTGAAATATTTACCCTTGGAAATGCTTGCTTGACCTTATCTGTAACTCCATCTGATATTTTGCAATTCTTAACAAAGCCATCTTGGGACATTAACTGATGGCCTCACTTTCCACACTTTTCCCTAAACCATAATACGGCTTATGTAACTAGAACTCTTTGTGGAAAAAAGACAGAAGAGTTCTTTGTACTTGGGAAAAACAACAGAGGAGAATTTTATTTCCCTGTTTATATTTATGATTGGAAGGAGGATATCAATCTTTTATCATAACAGAAACAGAACTCTAACATTTGAGAATACATAAATTATATTTTATACACATAAATATATTGAGTTTACTGATAGGAAGTTGTAATTAAGATATTACATTAAAACTTAATTAATCTGAAGTATAGATTATTTTTACCTGAGGAAAAATTAGAGTTGACTGTACAATATATTGACTGTACAGTATAATGTTTTTTTATAGATCAAAATTAAAATCCATATGCTTATAGTTAAAATGTACTAGGTGAGAGATGTTCTCCCTCCAAACTGGTTTTAGTTCTGCGTATAATCTCAACCACAGGGGCTTTTGATAATATCTGTCTTCATTTACCTGTTACCTAAAAATTAATTTGTGCAATTAAGAATTATTACAGAAAACCCACCTGTGTTAGTTTCCTAGGCTGCCCTAACAAGGTACTCTAAATTGGGGCTCTTAAAACAACAAAATGTATTCTCTCAGAGTTATTCAATGGAGAAGTTGGAAAAAAAAGGTATTAGCAGGACCAAGTTCTCTCTGAAGGTTCTAGGAAAGAATCATTTGCCTTTTCCTCACTTCTATGGTCTCCTGGCAATCTTTGGCATCCCCTGACTGAAGCTGTATAAGTCAGTCTCTAGCTGTGTCTTTGACGCCCTCTTTCCTGTGTGTCCTCTTATCTTCTTGTAAATACACAAGTCATTGGAACTCATGCCCATCCTAATTGAGTATGATCTCATGTTAATTTGATGATATCTGCAAAGACTGTTTTTATATAAGGGCACTTCCAGAAGCAGTGGGGGCTAGGACACTAGGAGATCGTTTGGGGGGAGGGGTTCAAATTCAACCCACTATAGCATTCCCTTCAGAATTTCATGAGTAACATCTTGATGGATATGAATGTGTTGCTCCAGTCCATTATGAATTAGTGAAGGGGAAATTTCCAGGCTCGGGGATTCTTCTCTGTCCCTGCTTGTCTACGTGATTCTGTTGTAAGATTGTTGCTGATCTGGACACAGTCAAATATTCTATTGCTCTTTCTCCATTACTGACCTCCTGTAGTTTCTGTATGTCTCTTGCCTTTTAGCGATTCCACTTTGGGTTGGATCTGTAACTCCAGAACTGGATTAATTCTGTGAGAGGAAGGTATGGGCCCCTGTTTTGTTTTGTTTTGTTTTGTTTTCATTTCATACTCTTGTAAGACAGAGGGACAGATAAGTAGATGGACCATCCTCCAACATAGATACACCAAGACAAGTGACAGCACAGCACATTATCTGATAGGGGACAATCAGGAATTAGCATGTGTTAAGAGGAAATAGATAATTTAAAACACTGTTCATAATTGAATCAGAGAAAAAAAGTATATACTCAAAATGGAAAATTTGGTCACATTTTCTGTTTGTGGTGTTTTTTGATGATTTTGCTTTATATTGATTATTGAAGTACTGTAGTAGCAAGGAATTTTCCTAGCAAAAGGGATCTCTAGAACATTTATATATGCAATACTTGCTCACTTGAGATAATTAATAACTATTTTGATTAGTACATTAATATATAAATGAACCCTGTAAGTGAGACCAGGCTTCATTTTAAAATTATTCTTTGTAAGACTTGTACATGTCATCTTACTCTTTTTAAGATTGAATATAACTTGGGTTATAAAATTTGTATGACCTCCCTTCATTTAGTAACTCTCCCTCCTGAAAAACAACAAAACAAAACAAAACAAAACAAAACAAAACAAAACACCTGTTTCTAATACCTAATGGATAAAAACTTATTTCCTTCTGTAAATTTGTATACACACCCAGACACACACAAATGGCAGGACTATTATAAATAATTTGACTTTTATATGTCAGTGCACTCCTCAGGTAATATTATGTTCTCAGACCTAGATATCACTTGTACTAATTAAAATAATTATATTGTTCCAAAAGGAAATACTGCCACCTGTAAAAAAGCCATTTTTTCAATCAAAACAAAGAAAACATTAGCCACAAAAAGGCAGCGTATAGAAAATAGAATTCAGTGTGTTTATTTTGCTCTGTATTTGTTTTTAACTTGTCTCTTATTTTAATCTTCTGTGGTCTTTCCAAAAGAAGGATGCTTGTGGCTTTGTCACTTAAGGTCCGATTCTTGATTGTGGCTCAAGTTATGATCTCATGGTCATGAGATCGAGCCCTGAGTCAGACCACAGTGAGTGTGAAGCCTGTTTGGGAATCTCTCTCTCCCTCTCTTTCTGTACCTCCCTTGTTCGTGCTCTCTCTCTGTCTCTCTCTCAAAATAAATAAATTTTGAAAATGGGTGCTTGAGCCTTTCTGACATACAATTATGAAACAATTATGAAATAATATTAAAAACTCTGCACTAATCTTACTGTTTGCTCAATGATCTCTTTTTGAATCTTTTACCAAATGTATGCACAAAGTGTTTAATTAGTTGAGATGCTCCAGATCCCCCAAGCAGACATCACTTTTTGATAAGCTGCAAAAGGGGCCTGTGTTGATTATTTTTTATGGAATGAAGAGTTAATGAATTGACACTTTTTCAAAATTCTAGTTAACATTTCCAAAACACTGTTTTATGTTATATTGTTTGTAAGGCAGGCTTTTTCTTATAGTGCATATATTAATTAAATAAATGGAAATAATATAGGTGGAAATATAAGATTGCAGACTTTAAAAAAAAGCATTTTGTCAGAAAAGGCACATTAAAAATGTTCGACATGGTCTTTTTGAAAAAGATTAGGAGCCACTAAGGTCTCAATGAAAATTTAAAATTCACATGATTATTTCCTCAATTCTTACACAAAGTCAGCAGTAGTATTGTGTTTCAACAACTACTATCTGAGTGAGAGCTCATTTAGAAAACTATAAGGGGTAATGATGATGTCATTTTCCAGTGAATCGATTTTCCAAAAGGAAATATTTTTGTGATAAAGCAATCGTAGCTATTCATGCGCTCCTCATTACCTATTTTCATATGGCTCTAGTGAAATAGATAAATGACTTGAAATTTTTTGTCTGTATGGCTTCAAACAAATACTCATTCTTGTTCATAATGAGAACACTTTTGAGTATCTTTGAAACAGCTTACAGGCAAAGCCTCACAAATGGGCCTGAATCCTAAATCATAAAACCATGTATCAGTGTTGTAATGCAGTGTCTTTTGTTAGCTAGAAAGTTTTCTGTTTCTGAGATATGTGTTATTTCAAACAAGGTTTTTAGCCTGGAGAGTACTAGGAGCATGCCTATTTTAATAGAGCATACAGACTTGCCATCAAACTATTGACAGATCTCTTTGCGTAGAATGTTTGACACAAAGTGGCTGTTCAATTATGAAATATGTTAAGAGGAAGTACTCCAAAAGGTGTGACATTGGCTATTTTAACTGCTTTAGTCCTAGACATCTGCAGCCTGGGCAGTACCTGGGTGTTCACCTTGAATATTGGCTTTGGCTCTACACTTTCTGTTTCTCCCTCACTTTTGGAACATTCTGGATTAGCACTGTGTCCTCTCGGTGAGAATGGATCCTGTCGAAAGATGGCTTGATGCCATTCAATGGGACACCATCCTGAAGATTCCAAAATCCTATTAAAAAGGAAAGAGACAACAAGAGGGAGGGAGAGAGCTAGGCTACACTAGGCTTGCTCTTAAAATAAGGCAAGCTCATTTTGCCTTGTATGGGAGAGTATGTCACAGTCAGCAGGTGTAACACAAAGGTGGACAAAGCAAGGAGAAAGTTGAAAATAAAGGAGCCACGTTCCTGAAGAGCTTTGGGTAGAGATGCCCTTTTCCTTGCTGCTTGTCAGGGGACAGCCAGATGGGAGAAAATGTGGAGATGGTCACTGTCGTGCAACTGTCACAACATGGGCGGGTGTGGCGGGCTCGCACCAGCCTTACCCGTGAGCGGGACTGATGAGCACGTAGGTTCCTAGTGACTCACCCAGGCTCTGAGTCCCGGCTCCTTATACAGAATCTCCTGTGTAGGTGTGATGCTGACCTCCTGTGAAACGGAAATCACACATGCACATTCCCTTTGCAATGAAGGGAAAACGGAATCTGTGGGTTTTGAGGAGGAAGAAATTCCGTTCACTAGAAATTTGTTAATTTGCACTTGGACAAACTGCAAACGTAGACATCAACGTGAAAATGAGTCCTGTGGGTTTGTCCATAGAAGTGCAAATTAGGAAAGCACTACCAGCCCTGTCATGTATGAGGGCGGAACATACGGTGTCTGCATTCTGCCACAGCCTGAATAAGAAATGTTACGTCTTGTTCTCGAACGATAACTTCTGCACTGTTTGCGTTTCTATTTTTGTTTACTTTTTCATTTGTAATAAACATAATTTGGGAGCTGATTATATTCACCGTTTTTAATTTAATTTTATAATAAAAATTTTTGAGTGCAGGTGAATTTTCAAAGATGTCGACACGTACATTTTTGGGAAAGAAGCATCTTCTTCGAGAGCTGACAGCGTTGTTTGCCGTTACAAAGGGGATTTGCCGTTGCAAATAGGGGATTCTTTCACTGTTGTCAGCTAGCAGAGATATTTAATATTTATGCCACACCTGTTCTTTGGAAATGAGATCGGTATGAAATCCCCACTTTTAGACTACTTCTACCTGATATTAGATGGTGAAAACTATGAGAAGAGTTCCTGCTTTTCAGAAAAGTATTGCCCTTATAATGAAGGTTGGACACATTGTTTTGTTAATTGGTTCCTTTTGGATTCGTTTATTCAGTAGCACAGTAAGTATTTCCTGAGTGCTTACTCTGTGCAAACAGTGCGAAGTGTTGAAGATCTGAGTGAGCGGAGCAGACTGTTGCATTCTGTTTGGAGACACAGATGTTAAACTTCCAATTGCAGATTAAGTAATTGTGACTTCTAGGGGTGTTGTAACAGCGAGGTGCAGAGCAAATGAGAGAGGTAACAGGGAGTCAGAATCTGCTTCCTCCAGAACTTTTGAACAGATCACTGACAGGAATGATCCGAGCATGGTTGGGAAGAGAGGAAGGCAAGGCTCTCTCCGAGGCAGAAGGATACGGCATGTGCAAGACTCTCAGGCTAGGAGGAGCTGCCTCTTTCTTCTACACAAATGAAAGAAAAGATGTATTGCTAGGAAGCGGAACACGGACTGGGAATGGCCCACAGGATGATGCAGGGCTTTGGGAATCATGTCAGGAATTTTGCTCTGTGTTATTTAGTGCAAAGAGAAGCCGCTGACAGGTTTTTCAACATGTGGTGAACACTAGACTTAGGGCTGGCAAATAATCTTACGTTGATATGGTACAATTTTACACCTGAAACAGCTGAGGCTCTAGAAAGGGAAGGGGTTTTCTCAAGTTCTCAGTGCAAGTTAGTGTGGAAGGTGGAAATATTTGTCCTAAATTCCTCAGGTGTTTTCAGTGGAGGCTTATAGCTACAGGTTAAGACGCCCTGGCATCTTCTCCTCTGCAGATAAGTTTCCCTGGGAGAAGGGGTGGAAACAGACAGTAATGTTGTGTTTATGGGAAGACTCATAATAACTGATGGGGAGCTATTGGATCAAAAATGATGAGAACATCCAAGAATAGTTTGTGCTAAATTAAAGTGTATATATTTCTTAGTATTTGGAATTCATCTGTAAATCAATATATATAATATATTATGTATATTATATTATATTATATATAACGCATATATATACACACATATATGTACATATATATGTGTGTGTGTATACACACACACACACACACACACACACACACACACACACACACTACCTGTTTCCTGTTTTCCCACCCCCGTCAAGCCATCCATTCCTAGATGCTATTTAATTGCAATTTTATCATTTATAAATAACAAAAACAACAAACAGAAAACCTGTGGCTGATTCATATGATATTATGGATCCCATAGTTTAAGAAATGTTGATACCTAGACAAAGAGGTAGCATTGTGTCTTAATTGAGAGTATTTGCTCTGTATTCTAACTACCTGGGCTGAAAAATATAGTTCCATATATTCTGTATTTGGGGCCTTGGCAAAATGAGTTAATTTACATATTCTTTAGAGAGAGGGAGAATGAGGGAGGAGAGTGACGTTCTAGGGATTAAATAATGAGGTAAATTAATAAATTTAATTAATATAATCACAGTGTATTTCCAGTCATGTAGTAAGCATATAGTAAATATTAAGCAGTATAGCTATTGTTGTTAGAAAAGACAAATTTGGAAGAATTAGCTTCATAGATTGGAATCGACCACTATGATGGGCCTGGTCTCACAACTCTTTTTTTTTTTTTTTTTTTAATTTTTTTTTCAACGTTTATTTATTTTTGGGACAGAGAGAGACAGAGCATGAACAGGCGAGGGGCAGAGAGAGAGGGAGACACAGAATCGGAAACAGGCTCCAGGCTCTGAGCCATCAGCCCAGAGCCCGACGCGGGGCTCGAACTCACGGACCGCGAGATCGTGACCTGGCTGAAGTCGGATGCTTAACCAACTGCGCCACCCAGGCGCCCCTGGTCTCACAACTCTTTATTGAGTCTGCCATCTTCCCTGGACAGTGAGGAGTAGACTGAATTTCCATACTGTAAATGAGGGAGGAAACTCTTCCCTTGAGTCAATCAAGATGATTGGAATTCATCACAAGGGATTTATATTATGAAATGATTATAGAATGCCCAGACCTTATTCTGACTTTCACCTCACAACACACACACATAAGCACCCAGACATGAAAGGTGTTTCAAACTGCATACTTACATCATTACAAAACCTTCCTCCTAGGCTTGTCCATCTTCCTGGGTTATTAGAACCGTCTGCTTTGTCCTTTATTTGGCACTCTGCTCTGCAAGGCTGATACCCTGGTGTCTTCGACTTGTGTGATCCCCACATGCAGGGCTACTAAAATTGATGGAAAAGGAGAGAATTTGTGAGCATAACACCAAAGGCTTTTGTCTTCATCTTCTACTTCTATGAACTCAGCTTCTGAAATTCACCTGTGTAATGTACTAGAGATTTGGGTTACTTTTACATTACCTTTCCAGGATCAAACAACTATGACCTTCGGCCATGAGACATCACTGCTTCAGCCAAACTTTGTGACTGTTTCCTTAAAATATCTCACTGTATCCAGAACCTCCAAGTGTTCTCTCTGTATGGCTTTGACATCTAAAATTTGTGCCTTCCCCTGCCCTTCTCTCTGTCATACAACTCTCCCCGTGTTTTAGTATGAGGTTACCGTCTGTTGAAAACTTCCCCTACCAGTAAGGCCAAATGTCTTCAGCAATTGAATTTTTGAAGAAATGTGTCTCTGCTTTTATAATTAATTTTTTTTCCCAAAGAAGACATACCAGTGGCCAACACATGGTAAAATGCCCAATGTCACTGATCATCAAGGAAATGCAAATCAAAACTACATTGAGATATCACCTCGTATGTCTCAGAATGGCTAAAATTAACAATACAAGAAACAACTAGTGTTGGTGAGGATGTGGAAAAAGGGGAACCCTCTTACACTGTTGGTGGGAATGCAAACTGGTGCATCCACTTTGGAAAACAGTATGGAGGGCCATCAAAAAGTTATCATCTAATAGTAGTACTACTAGGTATTTATCCCCAAAATATATAAACACTAATTCAAAAGGATATATGCACCCCGATGTTTATAACAGCATTATCTACACTAGTCAAATTGTGGAAACAGTACAAGTATGCATCAACTGGTAAATGGATACAGAATATGTGATATATATGTGTGTGTGTGTGTGTGTGTGTGTGTGTGTATGTATATATATGTGTGTGCGTGTGTGTATGTGTATATATATGTGTGTATGTATACACACACACAATGGAATATTATTCATCTATAAAAAAGAATAAAATCTTGACATTTGCAAAGGCATGGTTGGAGCTAAAGAAGTATACTCTCTGCTAAGTGAAATAATTTCAGTCAGAAAAAGACAAATACCATATGATCTCACTCATATGGAATTTAACAAAGAAAATGAATGAACAAAGGAGAAAGAGAGAGAGAGAAGTCAAGAAACAGACTCTTAAGTATAGAGAACAGAATGATGGTTCCCAGAGGGAGTTAGATGGGGGCTTGGATGAATAGGTGATGGGGATTAAGGAGGGCACTTGTGATGGGCACCCGGTGATGTATGGAAATGTCGCATCACTGTATTGCACACCTGAAACTAATATTACACTGTATGTTAACTAACTGAAGTTTAAATTTAAAAAACTAAAAAAAAAAAATTATGCCACTAAACTTTCACAAGTAGGGTGTGTTTCTTCCTTAAAAGTCAAACTAATTTCCAGTGAGCTAGGATTGTGACTTTTATTTGTGTTCACAGGAGTATCCAACAGAGACTTATTTTGGTTTGAAGATCATAGACTTAAAGATCACACTTCTAAATGTCTAATTGACTTGTGGGATGGTCACTTCTGTCCCGTCCTTCCCACCTTAAAAATTATAGACAGGAAGGTTACTCCAGAACCTGTAAAACCTACAGGGTTGCTTCTCGCTGTGTTTTGTGGTACCTGTATGTAACTTCCACACAGACTACAGTGAGGAAAAAAAAAAAAAAAAGGTTTCCGTATTTACATATCATTGAGCTACGTGAAGAGAAAACTATTCTTATAAACCCCCAAAAGAGAGTTTTTCACATTTTTCATTTCTAAAGTGCATGAAGTTAGTAAATTCACAAGCAAACACAAGGCTTGTTCTTCTGAGTGCTGCATCTTGGGGTTTAGTCTAGCAAATCACACTGCATATGCAAATATCGTTTGAATGCAATTTAGCTCCATGCTAAGCAGTACAGAAATCTCAAGGGTCAAAGATTTGAAAATATTTACAGCACGAAAATCATAGAGGCAAATGTTTGATGTACAGATGTGTGTACTAAAATAGGTCACGGTTAGATTGATTCATCTCTTTTCATTCAGTCCCTTATTTGGAATTGTTTACTAGGATTTTTTTTCTTAGTATGTGGGATTTGGGTTTCGGATCTACAATGAATTCAAAATGGTGTTTCAGAATCAAAATTAATTCCAAATTAGGCATACATTTACTATGTGGATGATAGAAATCTCTAGGAACACTAAAATTTAATCTAAAAACTTAGTTTACTTTGTTTTGTTTTCATGTTTCCTCTTTCCTTGCATTTCTTACCTTCTTTCCAAGCATTTCTCTACAAGTTCACCTAGATAGCAATATTTGGAAAACTTACAAGCTCTCCTGTGATCTGGGAGTCAAATATAACACAAGACGTTCCCTGGTCTTTTGTCCAGTTGAGTACGGAATTATCAGTTTATTTGTATGTATGCTCTAAATAGGCCTTGAAATGGATCATCAAAATATCATGAAGTGTTCTTAATTCAAAACATTTTATTTTTTATTTTTTTAACGTTTATTTATTTTTGAGACAGAGAGAGACAGAGCATGAACAGGGGAGGATCAGAGAGAGAGGGAGACACAGAATCCGAAACAGGCTTCAGGCTCTGAGCTGTCAGCACAGAGCCTGACGTGGGGCTCAAACCCACGGACCGTGAGATCATGACCTGAGCCGAAGTCAGCCGCTTAACTGACTGAGCCACCCAGGCGCCCCAATTCAAAACATTTTAAAGCAGGGGCACCTGGTGGCTCAGTCTGTCAAGCTGAGTCTGTCGACTTCAGCTCACGTCACGATCTCATGGCTTTTGAGTTCGAGCCCCGAATCGGGCTCTGTGCTGACAGCTAGGATCCTGGAGCCTGCTTCGGATTCTGTCTGTCTGTCTCTCTCCCTGCCCGTCTCCTGCTCATGCGCTCGCTCTCTCTCTCTCTCTCTCTCTCTCTCTCAAAAATAAACATTGAAAAAAATTTAAACCAACAAAAATTTTAAGTGACCAAACTATATTATGGAGTAATCTTATTCTTCTGAGGAACTCAACTATATATGTAAAATATGTGGATTATGGTAAACTTTGAATTAATTCCATTGATAGAATTTTTAAGAAACAGATTGCTTCTGAGTGGCCAAGGATGTTCCTGTTTTATCTACAGATGTAGTTGTTTTATCTCCAGAATGAATGATCTGTATCAGAACTATTCACGTTTGACATAGGCAACCTTTTATTCATTGCATATATTCTGTATTTGCAGACTGAGAAAACAGATGATTAAAACAGATATTTATAAATAGGGGCCAAGTCCATCTGGACCAGTGAATCTGGATTTTGACTTTAGACCTACACTCATGCAACTAGAAAAAAAAAATGTCAGTTTTGTAGAGGGGATTTTAGTTGTCATTCACATATAGAGTTAGTAATTGGTGTCATTACACCCATAATAGTTGTTCACATGCTGTGAGAAAATGTACAGATTAGAGGGAACTATAGCTACAGGCAATTCATACATGATTTGTCAATTTTTTCAATGCGACTAAGATATAAGTACTATTTCTAAGAAGTATATGCTGGTTTATAGTTTATTCCTTTAACGGTTCAATACGATACTTATGTTGGTTGTGTTGAGTTATAATTTACATGCAATAAAATTCACCCTTTCTAGTTGTACAGTTTAATGGATCCTAACCTACGCACAGTGATAGCACTGCCACTGAAATCAGTCTGAAAGTCCCCTAGTGTCCTTTTGTCCCCCAGTGTCTGTAGCCCCTGACAACACACAGGTGTTCTCTGTCCCTACTGTTTTGGCTATTTCAAAATTACATGGTTATCTGTAAATAATTTTTAAATTATTTAATTTAAATAGGGTACATTATTATTCATTTTTGTGAATTTTTATTTTAAAAAGAAAAGCATACACCCATAAGAAATTCACTTTTAATTTTTATACGCTGTTGCCTTCCTAGGTACATAGACCAAAAAAAAAGGAAGCATCTTTTCTTCAAGTGTTTTTCATTGGGAAGACCTGCACCTCACCTGGAAATTGTTGATGTGTTCGTGTGTTTTTATTTATTTGTTTTACACAAATGCTCATTATCTGACTTCTGCTGTGTTAGCATACTCTTAGGTTAAGTTGATCGGTATACTGACTTTTCAACTGTTTGATACAAAACTACAGAAATGTGAACTGAAACTGTCTCTGAAAATCAGATCCAGATGAAAAGTCAGGAACCAAACTATTTAATGCCATGCATTTTGTAAAACTTCTGTAGGGGAAGGCAGGTTTACTGATTCTTTACACATATTTAGGTGAAGGTTTAGAGAAACAGACATCTCCTCACATCTTTATCAGGCATTTACAGCATATGTTCCCCAATCTTTTATCATGTGAATCATTTTTTTTTCACATGCTCAAAATAGTTGGAGCAGACATAAAAGAATTAATAGACACAAAACAACATTAAATGAATACAATAATCTATAATCCAGTGACCCTCACAGCATGACGATATTCATTGGATCTGTTAATCCAGCAACGGTTAACACTATTTGCTTGGTAGCTTTTCAACTTTGTGTTATTGCTTGAGGAGAGGTAGACTTTTGTAGCCAATAGGTAAAGCTCTTGCCTATTGCTTGCCCAGTGGCCTGGTGATCTGTCTGCAGGGTTGCTGTTCTGCCATATTTTTCCTGCTCCCCTCAGCACTCCGTGATTAGACAAACAATATTATAACAATGTCCTCACCTCAAGCGTATATGCCTTTTGCATAATGTTTATAATGTGCTGGTTGGGACCCAGCTGATGCTGTGGCTAAAACCATCCCAACTGCCATCATCAGGACTCAGACCTAGGTCTTCAAATACTTTTCAGTGACTGAAGGATCTTGAATACCTACAGACACACTGAACAAGCAAAAACAACCGATGTGAAAGGAGAACATTTGGTCTGAGTTAATTTTCTCAAGATTTATTTATTCATCTACAGCACCTGTTAATTGAGTACCTATTAAGCATGGGGAGATCACAGCGAAAAGCCCTCATTTCTGTTGCATTTCAGTGAGGGAAAAAAGAAGGAATAAAAATCATGACTGAACAAATAAGATAGTGCAATCATGATAAGTGTTATGAAGGGAAAAGACAATTCCTGTAAGAAGGCAATATTTTACTGAAAGACCTGTAATGGAAAGATGTAGCAAAAGGATAAGAAATATCAAAATCTCAGGGCACCTGGGGGGCTCAGTCGGTTTGGCGTCCAACTCTTGGTTTGGCTCAGGTCATGATCTCATGGTTGGTGAGTTCCAGCCCTGAGTAGGTCCCTGCCCTGATGGTGCAGAGCCTGCTTGGGATTCTCCCTCTCTCTCTGCCCCACCCATGCTCTTTCTCTTCCTCACTTCTCACTCTCAAAATAAATGAATCAACTTAAAAAGAAAGATCAAAATCTCAAAGACGTAGAAGTCTTAGTATGCTCAAGGAACAGTAAGTAGACTAGTGTAGACAGTGGATTGGGCACAGAGTGGACTGAATTACTTTGGAAAGGCAGGAGAAAGTCACGTTCTTTAGGGCCATGATAGGCCCTAGTAAAGGGATTGGGTTCTTCCGTTACATACAGTAAATACAGAAATGAGTGAAAGATTTAAAGGAGGAGGGGATAAAATTGCTTGATTCATGTATTTGTTTACAATATGCACATGCTGTGTGGGACGGATGGGAAAGAGCAGGAGGAAAACTCTAGATAGGGTGGAGTCTGGAACTACAAGGAGACAGGGAGGATGGGGAAATGCAGACATATTCAAAACTTTTTTTTCAAGTTTTATTCAAGGACATATAGATCTTGGGGAAGGGTAAGATTTGGGTGGGAGCATGGTCCTTCAAAAACTAGTTGAGGGGCATCTGGTGGCTCAGTTGGTTAAGCCTATGACTTTGGCTCAGGTTATGATCTCCTGGTTCGTGAGTTCAAGTCCCACTCCAGGCTATGTGCTGACAGCTCGGAGCCTGGAGCCTACTTTGGATTCTGTGTTTCCCTCTCTCTGCCCCTCCCCAACCCTGTCTGTCTCTCAAAAATAAATCTTAAAAAAATCAGTTGAGTGCTTCAAACAGGAGGAGGTAGTCTAACTTGTGGAGTGATGTTGAGAGATGGCGTAAGATAAAAATAGAAACATGCCCATCTGTGTTGGCGAAATGGAGTCCCCTGTATCACTGATGGTGATGACCACATGAGGAAGAGAAAGGCCATATTAGTGTGTGTTGAAAAATGAATTGGGATATATGTGTGGGGGGGGGGGGTAGTGTGGACTAGAAAAAGAGAACCCAGACAACTTCTCTTGGGAAGTTTTCTGGTAAGGATTGTGGGTAAATGCACAGTAGCCTGTGTAAAGAGTCTGAACATAATCAGGACACATATTTGGGCTTTTGAGAATCATTCATGAGAGGGGGTACAGGAGCTTAGTGATGGAAGACAGAAGGGGAGTTGAAGAAGAAAGATTCTCAGGGTAGAGGGGACTTCAGACATTATTTTTATAGGAGTAAGGTAACATGAAGGTATCAACTTCATGTTGATGATGTTCATGAAGGTATCATGAAGGTATCAACTTCATGTTGATATAATCAATGAAATAATTTTACTTTAAAACATATATTTCTTAAACAGAAATGTGTTGTTTTTGTGTCGATGAAAGCCTAACAGTTTTAAAGGAGACTCTATGGAGTTTGATTTTGGACTCTATCGTCTATATTGCCGTGTAGGTTTGACCTTTCACTAAATTCTGTGTTATAGATTAGTGATAATGCATGCAAATTAAGTGGCACATAATAGAAACGGAATGCAGGTGTCCTCCAGTAATCCTGGGGATTGTAGTAACATAATAGTATTTCCTGCCGTTAGTACCTCTGTTCACACATTTTCCTAATTAATTTGGCCTGGTCACTTAGAACTATTGATAGAACCTTCAACAAACCTGCTACATTCATAGAGAAAATGATTTATTCAACATGTTTTAGTTTCTTTGAGTGAGGCAAAGATTTCAATTGCCCTATTATCACATGAAATCTTAGGTTGGTACCGTCTGTCAGGTTTGTTAAATGACAGTTTTAATATGCAACAAGGTCCCATATTCCATGTGTCTCAAAATTTATGACATATCAATTGGCAGCTCTGAAAGAAATCAGCAAAAGTCAGAGTCCCTTGATTAAACACTCCTTTAGTATGGGCATGGCTGTATGAAGCAAAAGAATAGATAAGGTGTACATGACCGTATTTAGAATTTGCTTACGATACCAGAAAACTCTTTCTCTATATCTAAATGATTTTTGATATTCCTGTCAATAAGTTTGTGAGATTCTTAAGAACATTGTCTTGCCAATTAACTTTTTCCTTCAAAGCACACTTATCATATGGTACTTAAAGATGTAACATTATATTATAACTAACATTCTGGTCAACGTTTGATTCCTCCTTTTTAATTCCTCTGGGCAATCTTAGGGTAATTTGTTGCTGATTATATTTATGGCTGTTGCTCCTCTGTTTGCATCCCTAAATTTTATATTTTCCCTATGTTTTATGTGAGGGAACAATTTGCTTTCTCATTACAATTAAATATTACTTCAATGAACTTGACTTCCTGTTAAACAAGAAAAATAGAGTACTTACAGTTTCAAAATACAGTGGATGCTGTAAAGATGCTGAACTAGGACTTCCCAGATTTTTTTTTTCAACGTTTATTTATTTTTGAGACACAGAGAGACAGAGCATGAACGGGGGAGGGTCAGAGGGAGAGAGACACAGAATGGGAAACAGGCTCCAGGCTCTGAGCAGTCAGCACAGAGCCCGACACGGGGCTCGAACTCACAGACCATGAGATCATGACCTGAGCCGAAGTCAAACGCTCAACCGACTGAGCCACCCAGGTGCCCCACTTCCCAGATTTTTAACATATATTTCTTACAGGGTGGTTTCTTGTTGTTCCATGATGTCACTTTCTAGACAATTTCTGAACTTAATAGGGAAAATCATGTTTTTATGAACAAGTACTAAAACGCTCTCTCTCTGTCACCTGTTTCGTGAGTAAATGAAATCACCCCCGTCCACGTCACTGTGATTGCTCATTTGTGAACGCACAACTGGACGGTACTTTAGAGATCGTAAATGTATCTCCCTTCACTTAGAAGCTGGAAGCTGGGGATCAAGGCAGCTTATGCAGCCAGTGACAATCTCAGACTCTGGGTACTAGTGTTCTTTCTCTAACATAACTGACTTTTGATGCTTATGATTTAAATCTAACAAGCCAAGGGGCACCAGGGTGGCTCAGTCAGATGAACATCAGATTCTTGATTTCAGCTCAGGTTATAATGTCACGGTTCATAAGATCAAGCCCCACATTGGGTTCTGTGCTGAACGTGCATCCTTCTGAAAATTCTCTCTGTCTCTCTCTCTTTCTGTCTCTGTCTCTCGCCCTCTCTCTCTCTTGCCTCCCTCTCTTCCCCTTTCCCTCACTGGTGCGTGCTCTTTCTGTAAAAAAAAATAAATAAGTAAATAAACTAAAATAAATTTAAATGAATACATAAATAGATACATAAATAAATGTTTTTATGTGACTATATTCATGGTATTACTTCATTTAACTCTCGGTCAGTTGGTTAAACATCTTACTCCTGATTTTGGCTCAGATCATGATCTCACAGTCATGAGATCAATCCCTGTGTTGGGTTCTGCACTGAGCATGGAGTCTGCTTAAGATTCTCTTTCTCTCTCTCTCTCTCTCTCTCTCTCTCTCTCTCTCTCTCTCTCTCTCCCCCTCCCTCTCTCCCCCCCTGCCCCTCGCCCTCTCCGTCTTTCTTCTCCCCAACCCTCAGCCCCTCTCCCCCTCATGCTCACTCTCTATCTTAAAAAAAAAAAAAAAATTAACAAAACAAAAAGGATCATTTTTAAGTTAAATTTTGTTAACAATTAAGTTGAAATTTTGTCTTTTTTTAATCATGTGTCTAACTTCATCACCAGTCTTCATTCTCAAAGTTTCCATTGCTGCATCTCATTTTATAATGACAGGGAAGGACAATTCTGCTCCAAATATGGGTAACACAGAACACTTGTGACATATCCCTGTTGGAGCTATTATGAAAATAAAATCTTTTATCACCATGTGGTCTTATGAATGCTGAACAGAAAACAAACCATTGATAATTTATTTCTTTATAATCATATTTCAGTTACTTTCTGTGTGTGTACCGAAAATAAATGACAGAAAACTAATTAACTGTGGTAAAGTAGCTATATCTGTTAATATTTACTCTAAAAAAATGTGCAGATAGAAATCAAAAGCATAGCCTAATATATGTAACTTGTTTTCTCTGTTATTTAAGTAAACAATTGTCCATAGAAGATGTCATATAAAGATAAAATTATAGCTTATAAATACTGAATTCTTTTTTAAAGAGCTAATGGACAGGCACATCAAGATAGTAAAGTATTCATCAGTAGGCAAATTTAGACAGTTTTTCAAATTAATCTGTAAGTCCCTACCACTCATTTTAACATTGTATATGATTTTACATGGTACATAATCTGAAAATTCAGATGCTCATAGTATTTTCATTAAAGTAACTAAATTCTAAAATAAATGCTCAGAAACAAGTAACATCTATTTGTCAAACATGCATGCTAGAAAAAAGAGAGAGGAACTCTATGGGAAAAAAAAATTCCAAATAAAGAAGAGCTCACAAGAAATACTAGAGAAAGCTTTCACCCATTACAAACTTAGCTAATTTTGAATCCCATTTATTCAAATGCACCTCATTTTTGACACAAAGGGTGCTCTTTTGTATTTAACTCTTTGATCAGGGGGAGGGTGGAAAGAGTTTGGCAGACATTATTTACCAGAGATTTCAAAGTACATGTTTTCACTACGTAAGAAACTAGATTTTTTAATAAGAAAATAGATTATTTAAATTCTGTTAGGAACAACATTGATTTATGTATGTAGAAATATTACAAAGCTATTTTATAGAATGATCTCTAGGAAACCTCAACATATCAAACTTTTGTATTTCAAGTTCAGTTCATACTGTAAATGACAACCACTATACTGCATTTTAATTTTTTTTAAATTTATAATTTTCACTTAAATTAAGTGAACATGCTTTCGCTGTATTTAATTTATTGATTGAAAATTTCTTTAAAACAAAATGTCTTAAGATAATAGTAGATTCCCCTGCAGTTGTAAGACCTAATACAGATTCCCTGTACTCTTCGTTCACTTTTCCCAAATGGTAACAGTTTGAAAAATATACTGTAATATCACAACCACAGTACTCACACTGATTCAATCCACCGATCATCTTCCGATGTTCTCAGTGTAAGATATACTTATCTGTGTGTGTATGTGTAAGTGTGTGTGAATACATGGTATGTGTGTGTGTTTCTATACAATCTTATCTCATGTATAGGTTCATGTAGACACTGCTAATACTACACTCAGGATACTAAATGTTTCCATCGACACAAAGACTCCTTGGGTTTCCCTTTTATATTCACATTTAAATCCCTTATGGGCCTCCTCCAAATTATACCCTCACTCCCACCCCAGCCACCAGCAAAGACTAATTTGTTCTCCCTTTCTAAAATTCTTTCATTTCAAAAATGTTACGGAAATGGAATAAAGCATTAGAAAACATTGTGGGATGGGCTTCTTTTCCTCAGTGTAATCTGGACATTTATCCAGGTTGTTGTGTTATCAGTAGATCAATGGTGCCTGCCTTTTTGTTGCTGACTCGTATTCAGTGGTATGGATGTAACACATTTGCTTACCCTTTTGCCTCTTGAAGGACATCTTGGCTGCTTCTGATTTTTGGCCAGTACAATAGAGATTCTGTAAACATTTTTGAGAACATTTTTCAGTGAAAAATAACATTTTATTTTTCTGGGATAAATGCCCAAGAGTGAAATTTCGGGGTTGTCTGGTAATTGTAGACCGGACAACTCATTTTCCAGAGTGGCTGTTAACATTTTCCACTCCTGACCTGTAATGTATGAGCGATCCACATGTCCACAGCTTTGCTGATATTTGGTGTTCCTGTGTGTTTTCTTATGTTAGCCCTTCTGATTACTGTATAATGATAGCTCATAATGGTTTTAATTTTCATGTACCTAATAGATAATGTCAAACATCAGCTTATTTTCTGACTGCACAGAACCCTCAGTGAAACTTCTCTTCATGTCTTTTTTCATTAAAAACACAAAAACCAAAAAAACAAAAAACAAATTTTTGAACACTTTTTAGGATAAATTTCACAGAATATAAACACAAATTGACAGTATGCAGTTTAGTAGCATTAAGTACATTCCCAGTGGTATTGCAGCCAGCATCTTTATCCAGTTTAAGAACATTTCTGTTACTCCAAATGAAACTCCTTACCGATTAGTTTCCTCTTTTGATTGTGTTTAGCTGGATTTTAATGTGCCATTTATAATTGGATTTTTTAAAAAAATTGTCAATGTTGAGTTTGAGGGTTCTTAACACATTCTGGATAACGGTTCTTTGTCAGATCTTGGTTGGCAATTTTTCTGCTAGTCTGTGAGTTATCTTTTCATCCCCCACAGAGCCTCTCATGGAGCAAGCTTTTGTAATTTTTGTGAGTTTTAACTTACTTTGTTTTCTGCTTAGGTATCATGCTTTTGGTGTGAAATGTAAGAAATCTTTGCTTAGATTAGATCTCGGTGAATATTTCCATTTTTTTTTCTTCGAATAATTTTATAGTTTTATGTCTTACATAGAAGTCTGTGATCCATTTTGGGTAAGACATGAAGATTAGGTCAAAGTACCTTTCTTTTTGTCCGTAGATGTCTAATTATTTCAGGACTGTTTTTTGGAAACTCTGTTTTTCCTCTCTAGATGTGTTTTTCAACATTAGGCAAAAAGAGCTGAGCATATTTATGTTGATATATTTTTGATTCCTCTTTGTGTTTCACTATCCTATGTGTCTATCCTTCCACCAAAATGGCATTGGCGTGGTGGTTATAACTAGAGAGCAAACCTTCATTTCAGTTAAAATGATGCCCCTCTCTTTTTTTCTTCTTAGTTGAGATTATTACAGTTATTTTAGGGTCTGTACCTTCTCATATAAATTTTAGAATAGCTTTGACTACATTTTTTGACTACAAAAATCCTTACTGAAATTGAAATTACATTAACCCTAAATGTCAGTCTGGTTAGAATTGATACCTTTACTATCTTGAATCTTTTGATCCTTAAATATGGTAGGTGTTAACAATTTATTTAGGTATCAAAAAATGTATCAATGTTTTGCAGTGTTCAGCGTACAGATCTTGTACAAGTTTTAAGTGTATATCAAAGTATTTCATTTTCTCTTGGTGATTTTTAAACAGTACTGGGAGTCGTCATTGTTAGTAAGTAGAAATGATTTTTTTATTTATGTATCCTACAACTTTTATGAATTCAGTTATTAGTTCTTTGGAGATTGTAGACTGACTGTCAGGATTTGAATTTGCCATTTACTAGGCAGATAATTTCTCTATCTGTAAAATACAGGTAATAATGATGCAAATCTGATAGGGATGTTGTGAAGATGAGATAATTTAATGTTTGTAACACCCTCAAAAATCATGACCTAGCCCGCACAATAAACATGTTTGCTAAAATCTAACAATAGCTCAGTATCTCATCCAGTATTATAAGTGATAACGCTAAATTATTCAATTTATGAAGTCTACAGTATTTGGAAATGGAAAGTTCACTGTTTTGTTTTTACTGTTTGTTTAGTTCTGAGTATAATGTTAAATTTATAAATGAGATGGCAATTATCAGTGCTAGCCTGAGTATTTTTTTTTAATTTTTTTTTCAACGTTTATTTATTTTTGGGACAGAGAGAGACAGAGCATGAACGGGGGAGGGGCAGAGAGAGAGGGAGACACAGAATCGGAAACAGGCTCCAGGCTCCGAGCTGCCAGCCCAGAGCCCGACGCGGGGCTCGAACTCACGGACCGCGAGATTGTGACCTGGCTGAAGTCGGATGCTTAACCGACTGCGCCACCCAGGCGCCCCTAGCCTGAGTATTTAAATAAACAACAGAAGTAGTTTATGGGTGTTTGGGTTTGACTCTCCTTTTCTATAATTTGATCAAAGAACTATGACAGTATCCATAAAGTGAACCGAAAAGACTTTATTTATTATGATGGATTATTCGATTGTGTATAGGAAACATCTTTAAATTTTTCATCCATAAGTATTTACCCTTTTAGTAAAGTTATACAGTGAATGTATTTAAATTGGTGCCTCAAATGAAGTATTAAATTAAATATTTTTCTTTCTCTTTTCTTATATATTAGTGAGAATGACATCAAAAAGCAGAACTGACTTTGAGAAAGAGTAATGGACTATAGTTTCTGTAGTGAGGGTTTAATACTGGCTATAACCAAGGTTATGATATGGACTAACTGGGTGACCTTACCCATCTTAACTCTCCCAGATTTAAATTCTTCAGTGCTACAATTAAAGCCCTGGTTCAGTTGATTTGTAAAATTTCTTCCAACTCAAAAGAACAGAGGACATCTAGGAGAAAATGAGACTATTTGCCTAACCAATTTAATTAGGTTATAAAATAACAATAAATTATTCCATGCCTAAAATTTTGAATATGAGGGGTGTCTGAGTGGCTCAGTTGGTTAAGTGTCCGACTTTGGCTCAGGTCACGATCTCACAGTTCGTGAGTTCAAGACCCACATTGGGCTCTCTGCTGTCATCTAGGAGCCTGGAGCCTACTTCAGATTCTGTTTTCCTCTCTCTGTCCCGCCCCCACTCATGCTCTGTCTCTCAAAAATGAGTAAACGGTAAACATTTTTTTTAAATAAAAAAATAAGATTTTGAATATGAACCAAATATAACTTCATATATCTTATAAGTAGTATTGAAAATTATTAAATTCCTTAACGATTACACATTTTTATGGGAGAAAATATGTTCTGACATTCATTCTAGAACAATGGTTTATATTCAGTTATGAGAAAGATTTTATGATCTTATATTTAGAGTTTAGCCTAAGAAAGTTGTAATTTTTAATAGGCTATTTTTAGAGCATTTTTAGGTTCACAGCAAAACTGAGCAGAATGTACAGGGGTATCTCATGTATTTCCTGCTTCTACACATGCATAGCCTTCCTCATTATCAACATCATTCACCAGAGTGGTAGATTTTTTTTTTTATTACCAAGAACAACCTATGTGAACATATCATAATCACCAACAGTCCATAATTTATTTTAGGGTTCACTCTTGGTATTGTACCGTCAGGGAGTTTGGACAAATATATAATGATGTATACCCATCATTATAATATCATACACAGTATTTTCACTGCCCTATAAATCCTGTGTGCTCTGCCTTTCATTTCTCTCCCACTTTTTCACCCCTGGCAACCACTGATATTTTTGTCTTTGTAGTTCAGCCTTTCCAGAATGTCATGAAGTTGGAATTATACAATACGTTGCCTTTTCAGCTTGGCTTCTTGGATATAGTAAAATGCAATTACGTTTCCTCCCTATCTTTTCTTGGCCTGTTAACTCATTTCTCTTTAGTGCCGAATGATATTCCCTTGTCTGGATGTACCTCAGTTTATTTATCTGTTCACCTACTGGAGGACATCATGGTTACTTCCAAGATTTGGCAATTATGAGTGAAGTTGATAGAAATGTCCATAGGCAGGTTTTTGTGCATACGTAAGTGTCCATTACCTTTGGGTAAATACCAAGGAGTAGAACCACTGGATCACATGGTAAGAGTGTGTTTAGCTTTGTGAGAAACAGCCAAACTGTCTCTCACAGTGGCTGTACCATTTTGTATCCCCTCCAGCAAGGAATAAAAGTTGTTTTTGTTCGACACCCTCACCAGCATTTGGTATAATCAGTGTCCGTTCTAATAGCTGTGTAGTGGCATCTTATTATTGTTTTAATTTTCAATTCCCTGGTTAAGAAACTTTTCTATACATAGGAGCTTGTGAAAAAATAAATGAATCTGTGAAAACAAACAAACAAACAAACAAAAACTGGTAATATTAATTATGCTGGTCATGATAACCCTGACTAAAAAACACAGGTGGTGATAATTCATAAAATATTTAGATGAATTGAGGATTTTTAGTTTCATGTTTCTTATCTATAAATTAATGTGCATGTCCTTGCGTAGTCAACTATTTCTAGCATAAAAACTGAATATCTTTTCTTTCTTGAAGCCAAATCAACAGTTCATTGAACATTGTACACAATTTCTTGCTTCTAGGTCATTCTCTTGTATATTGCCCTTTGTACTTATCATCCTCAATGACAAGTACAGTTGCTAGGTCAAAAGCATTATAAATAACCAGGGGATTGCCTTAGTTTGGTGAATATAATTGTTTTATCTAGCTCAGGTTAAAGTCTAGACACTAAGTGTTGGGTAAATGGATGTGCACTCAGTATCTGTAAACAGAGTGTAGATGGAATTGTCTACAATTGTTTAAATAGAGCCGACTTGGACAAGGAGAGAATTTCGAAGAGGTGAGATGTGTCTGGAAAAAAAGAAAAAAGAACTTTACCAGTAATAGGAAGGACTGATTACCCTCCCAGTTTGTTCACAATAACCGGGTAGAGAGATACCAGGAGAGTCAAGCCTCTCTGACAAGATGAGGGTTAGCCAAAGTTTCCACCTGGTGGCTGGTTTCCCCAAAGTCGGTGCTGAATTTTCTGAGAACTCTGGCTAACTATTCTGCATTAATAAAGCTGATGATTGGGGCGCCTGGGTGGCGCAGTCGGTTAAGCGTCCGACTTCAGCCAGGTCACGATCTCACAGTTCGTGAGTTCGAGCCCCGCGTCGGGCTCTGGGCTGATGGCTCAGAGCCTGGAGCCTGTTTCCGATTCTGTGTCTCCCTCCCTCTCTGCCCCTCCCCCATTCATGCTCTGTCTCTCTCTGTCCCAAAAATAAATAAACGTTGAAAAAAAAAATTAAAAAAAAAAAAAAAAAAAATAAAGCTGATGATTAGGCCCTGGTGATTTGGGGCCATGTAGGGCCGAATTGCTTAGCTCCATATTACCTCCCAGCTTGTAATTGAGAAATGAGTCAACAATATCTAATTAATTTGATACAGACACTTTAATTATATTGCCTCTGTCTTTATGTAGAGAATGTATTATCACATGTAGAGCAGTAATTTGTGTTCCGCTAGCAAAGAATTGCTTCACAATAGAATATTCTTTATTCATGACATTCCTCAGCAATCCTCTTTTTATATGTGTATATATAAGTTAACTAACCCAGAGTATAGTAGGGGTAGTAGTATTTATTTATTTATTAAGTAGGCACTATCTCTGGCGTGGAACCCAGTGCAAGGCTTGAACTCACAACTATGAGGTCAAAACCTGAGCTGAGATCAAGAGTTGCACGGTTAACTGACTGAGCCACCCAGGTGCCTCCAGAATATATTATTTTAAAAATGTTATTTAGCATCTTCATATTTCTTTAATCTAAACAGTGATTAGGTTATCTTATTTTATGAGATGTTGTATTAGTCTCTGCTTGCTGTTACAGCATTTTCCAATAATTCAGTTGTCGAGAGCAACACAAAGTTACTGTCTTACAGGTTTGGAGGCTGGAAGTCTGAATGAGTCTCACTAGGCTAAAACCAATGTGTTTGTGTTTCTTCAAGAGAATGTGTTTCCCTGTCTTTCCCAGGTTCTAGAGTCTTCACACCTTCCTTGGCACCTGGTTCCTTTCTGTCTTCAAAACACCAGTGCCTGTTCAGGTTTTTCTCACACATCACCTCACTCTGACGCTGCTGTTTCTGCCTCCCTCTTCCACTTTTAATGACCCTTATGATTACATTGGTCCCACTGTGATAACCAGGATAATCTTCTGTTGGCTGATCAGTCACCGTCATAACATCTGCAACTTCAATTTCACGAGACATGTCCACCGGCGTGGGGGATTAGGATGGAGATACTCTGGGGGCCCATTGTTCTGCCTACCACCACTGTCTTGTCTGAGGATGCCTCACAATGCCAGGACATAAATCCAACATGGTGGTTTATATATTAAGGGTATTCATACATCTTACATAACAATAAGTCTGGAGATGGAAAATCTGGTGTGCCTACCACATTATCATCAACCTCCCAGACATCTTTTTTGTCCTGCTTCACCCTTGGAAGCGGGTGACTTTCACGGCTGTCCACAAGGAAGGAAAGCCAAGAAGAGAAGGCAAAAAGATATGTCTTTAAAAAATGTTTCCCCAAAATCCTACTGACTGACAGCTGTGTACTTCTTGCTCCAAAGTAGGCAGGAGAGGGCGCATGGATGGCTCAGTCTGTTGAGCCACCGACTCTTGGTTTCTACTCAGGTCATGACCACACATTCATGAGATCCAGCCCCTTGTCTGGCTCTATGCTGGCAGTGCAGAGCCTGCTTGTGATTCTCTTTTTCTCTCCCTCTCTGTCGCTGCCCTCCCCACGCGCACACGTTTGCATGTGGGTGCTCTCTCCCTATTTCTCAAAATAAATAAACTTTAAAAAACAAAACAAAGCAAAGTAACCAGAAGAGATTACTACTTTTATGCGGGCACATTGTCACCCAGAGTAAAACTCAGCCCTCCATTAAGTGAGAAACACAGAAAAAAAGGATGTTGAGTATGCAATTATGGATATTTGCTATTTCACTTATAGACACATGATAGGAAAATACTAGTGAGGGTCTTGGGAAAACACATGATTTGCAATATAGTATGCCTATAAAATAGCTGCAAGAATAATACAAATAAGTACCTAAAAATTCTTATAGTTTCATACTTGTGTACTAACTGCATTAAATGTATTTTTTTTCTTTTTTCTTTTTAAAAAAATTTTTTTTCAACGTTTATTTATTTTTGGGACAGAGAGAGACAGAGCATGAACGGGGGAGGGGCAGAGAGAGAAGGAGACACGGAATCGGAAACAGGCTCCAGGCTCTGAGCCATCAGTCCAGAGCCTGACGCGGGGCTCGAACTCACTGACCGCGAGATCGTGACCTGGCTGAAGTTGGACGCTTAACCGACTGCGCCACCCAGGCGCCCCTGTATTTTTTTTTCCAAGCAGTAAATTATTTTCTAAATATGTGCTCCATATCTTCTGCTTCAGTGATTCACAAAACAATAATGTGCACGAAAATCACTTGGGAACTTAATTGAAATTTTAGATTCTCAGTTTCCACCGAAGATTCTGGTTCCAAAGGTCTCGGAGGGGCATGCATTCTAACAAGCACCTAACACGAAAGGTCCACACACTGCTTTGGTACCATAAAAACAAATCCCCAGTGAGCACATGTGCCCTGAAATTAACACCTGTTTATTGAGTACCTGCTATGGAATCTGTACTAGACCTCATGAAGGATAGAAGAAACAGAAGACCTGATCCCAGTTCTTAAACTGCTTCCAGTTTCAATGAAGCAACTACAGAGACCCATTTCCAACTGCTGACATGTGACAGAAACCATGAGAAGAGTACACAGCAGGGTGAGCTCATTTTCCTTCATCACATCTCTCATGTTTAATCCTTAATATTTATTTGTGTGATTATCTGATTAACTGCAGTCTTTAACATTGTAATATAAGCACTGTAAGTACAGACAACATCTCATCATTGCATTTTGTGTAAATAACCAAATGCTTCGCTTTTTGTAGGAAAGTTATACTATACATAAATATTTCTCACATGAAAACTGTCCTGTATGTGCTCAGAACTTTTTGAAGTGAATCAATTGAGAATATCAGAAAGGCACACATAAGGGAGAAGATGGTATGGTTGGACCTGAGAGGTCTAAAGAATCAGAAATAAAAGAAAAAACTTTCCAGATTGAGAGAGCAGTAGGGTCAGAGATGTGGGTAACACGGAAGTGCATGACCAGTTAGGAAACACAAAATGATGTTGCTTTCATTGATGGTTCATAAGAAAGGTTTATTTACGGCTTCTGTTTCATTTTGTGCTGAATATGACAGTGAAGAGGGAATGGTTCTCACCATCATTTCCTAGAATAGAATAGTCAAAATATCTATAGTTTCACAGTCCTTATATTCCTCCAAAGAAGTTTATTCTGCTTAGTTTATTTTTCTCCATAAAAAATCTGCAGACCAAGTCGACTAAATACTACAATGGCTATCTTACAGCCATTATCACTGTTACCATACTATTATAACTACAGAACCGCAGCTATTAAAACACACGCACATGCAAACACACTCACTTCCAAAACCCAGAAACTGAAAATAGAAGAGTCAGAGTATGACAGACTCCCTGGGTACACAGCTACACTTTGTTTTTATGATTCAAATCATGCTGTTAATCCAGTATTTATTAATGATTTCTTAGGGTCTTCTTGGATAGTAAGTAGCATGTAATTATAATAAATATCTGAAACCCTTGACTAAATTTTTTCAATGTTCATGTACGTTGACAGTCAGCTTAATAGAACTGTTTTCAAGGGTGCCTGGGTGGCTCAGTCGGTTAAGCATCCGACTTCGGCTCAGGTCACGATCTCACGGTCCGTGAGTTCGAGCCCCGCGTCAGGCTCTGGGCTGATGGCTCAGAGCCTGGAGCCTGCTTCTGATTCTGTGTCTTCCTCTCTCTCTGCCCTTCTGCCACTCATGCTCTGTCTCTCTCTCCCTCAAAAAATAAATAAACATAAAAAAATAACAGAATTTTTTTTAAATTTAAATGTTTTCATGTTCCCATTGAAAATTAGTTGAGTTATGAAGGAACCATATAAGAGCTGTGTCTTTTATAACAAAATTATTTATCTTTTAAATACTTCTCTCCTGTTTTCTTTTATCTTGTATCTCTTCTTTAACCTAAAAGACACATTGAAAAATTAGAGTCCGCTTGAAGGATGGTGAAAATGATAAAAGGAAAAAAAGGCTTATGATCTAATAATGAAAATTAAGGATATTTAATATGAATGACTAAGAGGATGACAAATGGGAAAATGTGATAACTATATATAAATACTTGCCATGGTATGTTATAAAAGAGAAGGAAGATTTATTTAATCTGGCTAAGGTCTTAGAACAAGGAATAATGATATTAAGTTTTAAAAAGATAAAAATGTAAGTATTATGAAAAATGTCTCTGTCACTGAGAGCAATTAGAAGGAATATTCTTCCCTGTAGACAAGAGCACTGGAGATGGTCAAGAGCAGCCAAGATAAAACCATTTGGGACCTAATAGATAGGAAAAGCTACTTTATAATGTCCTATTTCTTGGTCTGAGTTGGACTTTCTTCTATAATATATCTTTAATCACTTGAAACAGAAAGTAATGATCCATGAAATGGGAATTCTTATTTCAATAGGGAGGTTACTCTACAGACTTTGAAAAGATCTTCATTTGAGTCCAAAACTCCATTACCTCCACAGGCCTTATTTTTCTAAGTCAACTGCTCTTTCCTACCAAAATATTCTTCTGTTCTCTATTTCCTTTCAAGGCATGATTAATTAAGGACTGCTTTATAAAAACAAGAAGTGTAAGTGTTTCCCTTCGCAGTATAATATGTCTTCCGCATCTGTGAATCTACCTACCTACCGAACTGTATATCTCTATTTCTCTTTAAATATATCAATTCTTCTCCAGAATGAATAGGCTATGCCATGATGTATAATGGAATCTGAGTACAAATTCACAATGATTTCTTTCAAATTGCCTAGTTTAAAATCCCCATAGAATATTATCATAGCTAATATGTTACGTGGTTCTTATCAAATGGTCACCAAATTTTCTGAGCTGATTAATGTGTGCACACACATATACACATGTGCATATATACCTCTATGTATCATCTATCTTATATACTTTCTTTTACTTTCATCTTTTTTTTTTTCACAATATGGTATACAATGTATAGGTCAGTCTGAGAGCCAAAGAGAAATATATATTGTGCTCTAAAATATTAATTTAATAATAATGTGTAGGGTGAAATAATGATTGATTAAAGGGTATGAATTCATGATCTGATGTAAGTGGGTGAGAAAAGTCAGAATAAGAGTGTTATCAATGGACTTGCTAAAAACAAGAACAATTTGTATTTATTTCTAAGGAAGAACCCATAGAATAAGAGGATTGATTATTTTTAGGAGATTTGCAACAACAAACGAGTCAAAAAAAAAACAACTCTAAGTTCTAGACTTCTTAACTGGTATGAATAAGTAAGATAATATGATAATGGGAAATTGAGTAGGGTGATGAATATGTCTGTTTTGATTTTGAATATTTACTCCATTTTCTTTAAGGCGAGTTAGTTGGATGTAGCCATTTGGAATATTTCTTAAACATTTATTTGGCTTTTGTCTCTTTTTAAGCAAAATTTTAAATTATTAAAATAAATCTGAACATTTCTCCAGGTTCTAATTACTGATGGGCACAAAGGTAACCAATTCATATTCTTTTGGTTTGTGTCAAAGAACCACATCTTAGTCACACATATATGTGTGTGTGCATGTATGTATATATACACATATATGTGCACACACACATATATACACATATATGCACACATACAAATGCAGGTGAATATATATATATATACGGTGAATATATGTATATACACATATACACATATGCCTATATATAAAGTGTATATATGAACAAACTATATAAATAAGATGTGATTTTATATATATATATATATATGATACAGACCTTCAATATGATATGATACATTATGTGTGTGTATATATATATGTGTATATATATATATGTGTGTGTGTGTGTGTGTGCATGCGTGTATAAAAGAAAGATCATAGAAGTGCTCCTTACTAATGTATACCTTAAACTTAAGTTGCATTTTCTGCTCCTAAAATTCTGGGGCTCTCACCAGACTGCTAGTTACTATTAGCCTTATAAAAACCGTGCATCTACCTTTCAATTTCAGATATTTCAGAAGTTTACATTAGTTTAGAATTTCATGGTTCACAAAGCCCTTGCAGACTCTAGTAGTTGAAGAAATAGAGGGCTTTATTCTGTTTTCGTACCCAGAGGAGTCCGTTACAAACATCTGTTTGTCTGTGCTTTCACTGGACAAACCCGTCTTCCCTTTCGGTGCTGCTTCTTTAGTCTCCCATCTGCACGTTTATCCATCTTAGCATTCCTTCTGCTCATCCTGGAATCCCAGGGAGAAATACCTGGGTGTGCTATTAGAAATTTATGGCCATCTTCTCCCATTCATCTTCGCCTTCTCTTTTTCTCTGATTAAAATGAATAGAGGGGCACCTGGGTGGCTCAGGTGGTTAAGCATCTGACTCTGGATCTCTGCTCAAGTCATGATCTCATGGTTCATGAGACCAAGCCCTGTGTCAGGATCTGTGCCAACAGTAACCAACTTGGAATTCTCTCTCTCCCTTTCTTTCTGCCCCTCTCCCATTCACGTGTGTGTGCACACGTATGTGTGTGTTTTTGTGTGCTCTCTTAATTAATTAATTAATAACTTTAAAAAGTAAAAAGAGGGTGAGCAGTGGGTGGCTCAGTCAGTTGCCCATTGGACTCTTGATTGCAGCTCACATCATGATCCCAGGGCATGGGATCGAGCCCCACATTGGATTCTGTGGAGCCTGCTCACTCTCTCTCTTTGTCTCCCACTGCACCTCTCCCCTGTTCCTGCATGCTCTCTCTTTAAAATTAAAAAAAGAAAGAAAGAAACAAAAAAAAAAGACAAGGAAAAGCAATAAAAATTCATCTCTCCTATAGTAAATGTAGTCTTGGCAAACTCTGTAACTGTTCTCCGCCTCCTAGAAGGTCAGGAGTTGACCCACAGTATTATCGTAATTGGAAGTTGCCATAGTATCATTTTCATTTTGTTCAAAAGTCCTTCTTTATACTATGGCCCTTTGTTCTATTAATTTTTAAACATTATACCGATTTTAGTAGAATGCTAAGCTTTTAGATACATCATTTTCTTTTTTCTTTACACATTTTAAATCATTTATATATTTTTAACAATTAGAGATAAACTTTAACCTAACATTGTGTAACAGACTAATAAGCAAACAATAGATTTTTAATTCCGAACTATAAGTTGAAATAATCACAGATATACTTTAGGGCATAATGTTTGGCAAATAAGTTAGTATACAGGATATAAAAGGTATCACACCTTTGACTTATTTAAATGTTGTTAATCTGCTATTATATTCTTCAAAGCACATATATTGATTTGTACTTAATAAACTGAATATGGCAGATATGTCATAAATTATTGAATATTTGGTATAATATTTAACATTCTGTGCTAAATGGGAAGATGATGTATGTACATATACACACAGAGAAACAGACCTTTATGTATTAGTGCAATAGGGTTAGTGGTTTCTATTCCAAAGCATTGCTACATATCTACCTAGCTTTCTCTGTGGTTAAAAAAAGAATATAAATTTTAAAAAGCTGACATTCAAGGGCTATCTTAATAAACCTTGGAACATATGACAGAAGCCAAATTCATGACCATTTTGTGATAAATACTTTCATGAAAGAGTGCATTAAGAAATTAAAGATTCATATCAGATTCCTATTGGTTTTTTTTAAAAGAAGATCTCAAAATTCTTGCAGGTCACCGTGGTTCATAGGGCTTTTAAGTTATGATTTCCTTTGGTTAATATGTTATGTTATATGTCCTTTGGTTAATATGATTTCCTTTGGTTAATATTTTCTCAGCTTGTTCTTTGAGAAATTCTGAAAATAACTTTTAAGTTCACAGCTAACTGATTTTTTCTTGTCATTAAGCTGGATTTGAAGAAGAAATATGAATAGATGGTAGCTTCGTACGTTCCTTTTGTGGCACTTGGCCGGCTTAGTTGCAAGAGGATGTGACTCTTGATCTCAGAGTCATGAGACCAAGCCCTATGTTGGGTGTAGAGATTACTCACATAACTAAAGCTCGAAAATATATATATTCTCTCTCAATGAGACCTATGTGGCAGTGAAATGATTGAGGAGAACAGACGCAGGTCAACTCTTGCGCTTATGGAGAATCAAAGTGAAAGAAAAAAAAAATTAAAGCAGTCAATGTATTCCTGATCTTTTAAATATTTTAATTTTCAAAAAATGTATGCCTATGCAAAAGCATTTGGAATTTTTAACCCTATACTGTTCTAAATCTGAAAAGTACACTTGCGAGAAAGTATTTAAATAAACATGTACAGTTTCCTGTCATTTAGAGAAAATTGTTTATGTGTGACGTGAGAAGACAGTGGTTACATTTTTAAATCCCTGGGAAGTCATATATAGAAGACTAGAACTTATAAATCAGTTTTTGGTAATGAAAATAATGATCTAAAGCTGTTTGATACTGTATAATGATGTGAAAGGAACAAGGACTGAATGAAATAAGCCTGGGTTCACATCTTTCTTGGACACTTTTAATCAAGATGAACTTGTGTAAATTACATATGCGTAAAAACATCAGTTTCTTCATTTGCAGAATGATCTATATCCATTTTTTGTAACTGGCACACATATCAGTCAACAGATTAGATATTCAAAACGGATGTTTTCTTTTCTTCTAGAAGAGCAGTTATTTCCTAATGTAATCTCCCAGCCCTGTGGTTGTTAAAAACTTCATATCAGAAAAATCAGGGATTGCTGCCCCCTGTCTTCTGCCAGGATTATATCTAAGACAAGGAGAGCATGGGGCACAGCAGTGAAAGGAATGAATAGGACTGGTTCCTGGTGTGGCTTCTCTGTAGGGCATATAGTCAGAGGTGGAGAGAATTCCCAGGAGCTGGAAGAAAACTCAAAAACAGTGCACTTGACCATCAAGATGTAGGTAGGAGCTCAGAAATCTTTTTTCTTAGCAAGATTCCTTTTCTTCACTTCCAGTAATATTCATGGCTGCTTTGGGGTCCTTAGGAGTGAACTCATTTTACTCTTTATCTTTGTGTTTTCAATTGAATTCTCTAAAAATAAACTTTGAAATGAGTTAAATGCAAAAGGAGAATTGTCCTTGGGGAGTGCTCTGAGGAGCTAGATCTCTAAGGAAGTACAAAAGGCAAGTGGGCAGAGGGAAGAGCTGTTCTGTGGAGTAAAGGAAACGGATTCTTTAGGGAATTCCGTAGCTGAGATGGAATCTCAGACTTGGCCCAGTTGGGCTTTTGAGACTGAGTATCACCGTTTGGCCAGTGGGAATGGGTGTAATACTGGGAGAGGCGGTTCTCTGCAGCTGGGTGCTCTTCCAAAGTGAGGGACACGGTTGTATGTGATCAGAGGCTGACATTTGTAGCAGGTGGGGGTTTAGAAGGCTCCACGGTGTATACAATGGTGCCACTCATTGATCTGCTCAGATCCATGTGATTCTTGGAGTAATGTGTCCTACCTAGAAAGTGCCTCTCCAGGATTCTGGTTGCTCTTCTTTCCTGGGAAATTCATAAGAAAAGGGTAAATGCAGAATTTTTTTGTTGCTTTTATCACTGATAGAGCTTCACCATCTAGAATGGTACCTGTAATGTGATAAGTATTCAATGTGGGAATGAATTAATGAATCCACAGGAGGATTTGCGGAGATATTCCTGTCGCCATCAGTTCTTTGCTGACTGGGACACGAAGATCATTGTCACAGCCTCTCACCCAGCAGCAGGACCCTCACTTCTCTTGACTGTTCTAGAGTCATAATCCTGGGTCTGGGAGGTGACTCAGAACTGTCTTCCTGATGAACCCAGGCCATCTTCTGTACCTGCATCGTGCCAGATGTGCGGATTTCCCGGAGCCTGCGAGATGTGTGACTTCTCTGAAGGATAGGAGTTGCTCTCCTCTTGTCTTCCTCCATGCCTGTCCTCTCTTTGTTTACCTCTGTCTCTGCTCCTGGCTCTGGGTCATTTATCAAGTCTGGAGTTAGTCTGTGTGTAGTCTAGTGCAAAGACTTTAGCACAACAAAGGCTACACTTTTGAGTTTGAAATGCGTTTTTGCCATCTTTTATCTCACTCTTTGTGGAGGTGATGAATGCTACTGAATAAATGGGTGGAAGGCAACAGAGTGTAAAGGCAAAAGGAGGAGAGACAACTTCCCATCTCAAAATATTATCTCACCATGCTCCTTATAGAGCGGTTTTTAGATTCAAATAATACACTTAAGGTGCTGCTTCTCTAGTGGTAGTAGTAGTAGGAGTGTTCAATTTCTTCTTGAAAAATGGGAAACCACATAAAAAATGATGATACTCTAATAACGTTTCCCCCTCCGTGATCATGATTTGTGCTAAGTTACAAGCATTCTAAGGAAAACAAAAAAGAAACAATTCTTAGCAATAGAGGACGTTAAGTAGTTGGGTTTTTTGTTTGTTTGCCTTGTTTTGTTTTGTTTTGTTTGGAAGACCCTTTATGTTTAAGACTAGGAAAAATCAGTGAAAACTTCCTGGAGCACAAATCTCAAATGTGCGCTAATACATTAAAAGTTGTCCTCAAAAGCATTTTTAGATGTTCGAAATATACTTTAGAAAGCAAAACTTCCATGCCTACCACATTTAACGAGAAGCACATGAGAAATATATGTAGATCTCAATTGATTTAATCAATATTCTAGTGACGTACAATTTCTGATGATGTATAATTCATCTTTGAATGGCTACACATGGATTTTTTTTCCAGGATTGCGATAAATTAGATGTTACAATATGAAAAATTATACAAATCACTTTCCATGTCATTATTAATTGGGTGTTTCTCCAGCAGTCAAACCAGGCTCATTTGTTGGAACAGAATACCACAGCTTAATGTATCTAATAATGTCTCCTAAAGGATGAAATTACTCACAAGGGAGAGCCTGAAGAATAAGATCAATGAACTTATATTAGTGTAAATTATCACTGATTAATGAATGCAACATTGGGAATTGAAATTTAGGTAGAATTTAAACTTACTGCTAGTTTTCCAAGTTAAATAGGATAAACATGCCGAATATTGAAAATATAAATTATCATAATATGATATTTATACCCAATAAATTCCTGACAAATCGTGGTTAAAATTAGAAACAAATTGAGAAACATATAATACATAATAAGAAACGTTATTTTTTTATTTTTTTAAATTTTTAAATTTTTAATTTTGAGAGAGAGAAAGCTTGAGCAGGGGATTGGCAGAGAGCGAGGAAGACCGAGGATCCAAGGCGGGCTCTGCATTGACAATAGAGAGCCCAGTGTGGGGCTTAAACTCACAAATTACGAGATCGTGACCTGAGCTGAAGTCATATCTTTAACTGACCGAACCATCTCGGCACTCCAAGAAATGTTAATTTAATGTAACTTTTCTTATGAAGAAAAACCTGTTTAAAAGGATTCTTTATGTATTTGTCTCCCTAAGTAATTTGCCTCAAACAGAACTTAAAATCACTGCTTTGGAATAGGAACTAGTTGCTTGAGAGAGTTTAGTGTAGTTTTCAAATGTACTTAAAATCTATTGTGCAGTGAGTTCATGCCAAGAGAAATGAATTGACATACAACATTGATTTTGCTTTTATTTTATTAAAAAGTTGTTAATTGGAATAGTAATTAAATAAAATGTTACTACATTCTCCTTTCTTAATAAAGGAGTAATAGCCTCACCAATGTAAAGGGAGTCAATGACAATCTCATCAAAGGGCACAGAAAAACTGAGAGATCAAAGAACAGGTCTGAGTTCTCAGGACCAGGAGTTTCACTTCTGAGACCAGCTGGTGCTTGCTCTAAACTAATGCTCATAGAGGTTGCTGATCTAGAACATAAAAGGTAAGGATTTTATAATGAGAGTGTTAGAGCTTGGTCGAATTCTAGAAGACAACTGTTTTGTGTGTGATGATAAGGTCCTGTTTCTCTGACTCTCTTAGAATGACACTGGTTGCACTGATGGAAAATTTCATACTCCATGGGTAGTTTCATGGAGGGAATAATTTATCAAAACATTTTATGGCTAGAAAACCTGATCAATCTTAGAGATGTCATTAACGCACTTCCTTTGGTGATCATGTTAGTAGCACAAAATGTACAAATATTGTACTGGTTTACACAAAGGAAGCTATTTATCCAATTAACAGAATAATGTCAATTCAAGGTTGTTGCTTTTGTTCAACTGTAAGAGCATGAAGCCACATAACATACAAAATTAAGAATGAAAATGGGGCACTTGTGTGGCTCAGTCAGCTAAGCGTCCGACTTCGGCTCAGGTCATGATATCACAGCTTTTGAGTTCCAGCCCCGCATCAGACTCTCAGCTGACATCTCAGAGCCTGGAGAGTGCTTCAGATTCTGTGTCTCCCTCTCTCTCTGCCCCCTCCCCACTCATGCTCTGCTGTCTCTCAAAAATCGACTTAAAAAAATCAAATTTAAGGGGTGCCTGGGTGGCTTGGTAGGCTAAGTGTCCAACTTCAGCTCAGATTATGATCTCACAGTCCGTGAGTTCGAGCCCCATGTCGGGCTCTGTGCTGACAGCTCAGAGCCTGGATCATGCTTCAGATTCTGTGTCTCCTCTCTCTGTCCCTCTCCCAGTCATGCTCTGTTTCTCTCTCAAAAATAAATAAAACCTTTAAATTAAAAAAAATCAAATTTAAGAGTGCAGAACAGTTATGTGATATTATTATTTTATATAAAACCTATATCTTACGAAAAGAATTGTGGCATCTTCCAAAAGTGTAGTTCAATCTACAAAAACTATACAGTATCCTAACACTTAAAAGTAAAGTTATTTTTAATAGAGAAGTATGATAAAAATATCCAATTTCAAACTGAATTTTGACTCTTGTATTTTGAAACTAAAAAAAAGCATTTCTCACATCTCCATATTTACATGTATCACATGGTCTCTAATTCAGTCAGTATTCTTGACTGAGCTTCTTAGGGAAAGTTTAGGGTCATTCTGTAAGTGGAATAAAAGACAGTATCAGATTAATAGATTTATTAAGTAAGAACATGAGCCAAGAGGATATACATACTTATGAAATAAGACCTAAATATTATAAATTAATGAAAATTATTAACTTTTGTTAAATTTAATTATTTTGAAGTAGTAAGTCTTAAAAAGATTTTCTTATCCTGAGTAGGTGTACCAGGCAAATAGTACGTCTCTTTATGTATCCATATTATTTAAGTTTGTGAGTCCTGGCTGTATAATATAAACTAATATTAGCTATGATAAGTAAAAAGAGGACAATTCTAAGCACATCAATAATGTGAGTATTTGCAGCAGAGAGTATATGTATGATAATGTTGTTTGAAAATGTTTCAAATAAAACATAACTGAATGATTCTGATATATCTGTGTGTGCGTGTGTGTGTATAACACAACAAAATGGTAGAAAGCCCATGTTTTGCCAAATCTAAGTTTATTTAAAATAAGCTTGTACAATTTTTATAAAGTTTTTAAAGTTTATCAAGTTTTGAAGTAATAGCAGTGATTAATATAACTGGTAATTTTAAATGAATGATATTCAGTTTCTAACCTTTCCCCATTTTCTCTTTTGTAACTTGGAGAAACATAACTAGATGTTCAGTATAAATTACTTTTTTTGTGTACCTGGATTTAAATAGCTAAAATGAATTTTCTTAAGCTGCTTATACCTTATTAGTAGCTCACCTTTTAAATGTGATACTATATATGCAAAGTTAGATTTCTTAAACACTCATCTATTTCCTATTCAAAGCTATATATGTGTATTTAGAATACCAATTAAAAACACATCTCTTTATGGAGCATAATTAAAATAAAACAGTATTTTAACTTCTACCAAGAAAGAAACCCATAGAAATTTCACTTTTATCCCTGTTATATTTGAAATGCCTTAGCATGTCCTTCTTTCAAAATTAAATATAGATTTTCTAACTCTCACTCTTTCGAATCTAATGAGTATAGAATTTTTAATCTAAAGAGAAGAGCATTGAATATTCTTCAATTACTTTTCTTTCATTTACTTTTCCAGCATTACTGTTCCCAGTGCCCACCAATGATATATTTCCCTGATACCTTGGAATTAAGTACTGTCATTTCCATTGAGAGCAAGAGACAGAAATATAATATAAATTACCAGGCCACAGCCCACATAGGACTTAGATACCCCTCTTGATCTTCTTATCTGTCCTTTGTTTTGTTTTGTTTTATTTTGTTTTCCCCCTTACTCCACAGTGACCTGGGCAAGATATGAAAGGAGACTGTTTCTGAGTTGTTTTTCTAGGTAATATCTAGTTAAAAAATTCATCAGCAACATGACCATTTGCCTTTCAAAATATATCCTAGCAATAGATGAAGTTCACTTTCACAAATATCTGTGACTTCCACATATAAGTTCCTGCAACTAGAAAGAAAAACAATAGATATTCAGGATTTCCATTGGATTTATATGTTTGTGAGAAAGGTGTCTGGAGCTTGAAGAATGGAAAGGAGGGGTGGAAAGATGGCAGAGACCTAAACATCTGCAACATTGTCTTTTTTTTTTATATGAATTAAAGAAGGGGTATACTTCCTCCTATTTAGTGTGTGGATCTCTAGTTGATATAATTCTCCAAAGATAATCATTTAGATTTAAATCTCTTTTTTTTTTTTCAACGTTTATTTATTTTTTTGGGACAGAGAGAGACAGAGCATGAACGGGGGAGGGGCAGAGAGAGAGGGAGACACAGAATCGGAAACAGGCTCCAGGCTCTGAGCCATCAGCCCAGAGCCTGACGCGGGGCTCGAACTCACGGACCGCGAGATCGTGACCTGGCTGAAGTCGGACGCTTAACCGACTGCGCCACCCAGGCGCCCCTAGATTTAAATCTCTTTTAATTAATATCATCCATTTTATTTTCCTCAAAATGTTCCTCTTTAAATCATCTCATATGTAACAAATTAAAATAAAAAGTTCCTGGACAGTTTTGTTCCCTCTTAGATAGCATGATGAAGTTTCTTCCCGCAGACTTAGAAAGTTTGTTCAAGGAATTTTGTTTTTAAGAGTCAAAGGACTGTCTTACTCCTTACAGAATTCTTGGAATGATGTTGCTAGACAAGGGATAAAATGACTTCCTGTTTGCCAAAGATAAATAAAATCATCATTTGAGGAATGTCTATGCTTCCTCAAGCCTATCATGCAAGAGTGAATTGATGGCTTAAAATTCTGGCTAACATCTAACCCTCCATATTTATTTCACTTAAGTCATATAAATGTAATGCATTTTTTTTTTGTTTGTATCCTGACTGCACTATGACCTTCCACATGTCCTTGTCTTTAAAGTTGTTGCCCTCCTGGCTTACGTGTTCTGACCTTCTCGTCTAGGAGTGACTTGTGAATCCCTAACTTCTTTTTAAGTACCTGATTATAAAAGATAATTTACCCTTGAAATTCTCCTGTCCTTGTCTTTCTTAAATCTGTGTCTGTGTGTGTGCGCATGTGTGTTTGAGAAATTTTCTGTTCTCCCCCTGTAATATACATACCTCTCTTCACGGTATATATGTAACTCTGTTCCAATGGTTTGACGATCTGTCACACCGTTGTCTCTCTTCTACATTGTGACCTTATAGGAAAGAGTAGTCTCCACTTTATCTTTTTATTTTCAGACTCTGACACACTGCCTGACAAATGGGAGATCCTTACAAATATTAAGAAGTGAATGAGTGGCGAAATTACATCTCGATGTAAAATCTTTAAGTTCTATTTCATCATGTTTTGTTAACAGTATGTTCGTTGTGTATTATAACTTGTTTGAAAGGTAGGCTTTTTTAGAAAGCAAGGGGTTTTTGAATCTAAACGTGCAAGCTATTATGGCTGCTCTTCTAACAAGTCAGCTTTAAGGTACGTAGTATAAAATTAGCCAAAGCATTTGTCTGAGAGAAATGGAAATGCTTAGAATGTTTTACTAAAGAAATCAGGCAAAAGCCTTCTGATCAGAGAAAGGATGTTCACAATAATGGCCATGATAAAAGTGACCTCTGTTTACCTGGTGCTTAGTTATATTCAGTGGCTGTCCAAGATTGATTTGAATGGATGTTTTTAACTGATTCTTAATTAAGGGCTCTCTTTATATAACAGCAGGATTAAAGAGAAAGAATTAAATTTAGACAATTCTAGAAAGAAACAATGGTCCTCTTTTCTCTCTCTCTCTCTTTCTGTTTAGTTTCTTCCTTAAGTTAAAACAAAGAAAACAGAATAAAACAAACAAACAAAAAAATATTCCTGCCCTTTGGTTATTACTGTATAATTGTTTTATTTTTGTTTGCGAGATGAATATAAAATTTTTTTTTCTTTTAGATCAGCCAACATTGTTTTAGAAACAATAAAAATCATCATACATTATTTGAAACAAGTTTTGTATTCTAAGTATAAAGCATTAGGATAAATTAATAAATTCATACAACTAAGAGTAAATGATGTTAGATAAAACACTAATTTAAAGTAATTAAAGGTTAAGGAGAAAGTTGGTAATTTTTTTTACCCGTTTAATTAACCATACACAAATTTATTCAATCCAGATTATGTTAACAATTTATGTAGACCAGTACTCTCTACATGTTAGAAATAGAAAACATCAGCTCATAGTGTGATTTATAATGTACTTCTTGATGTTTTAATATCTGCTTATGTTGAAAAATAATCATTGAGAGGAAATAAGCTGTATGCAAAGTTAGTGCTCATATCCCAAGAACATATAAACATATACTAGGCAACAGCTCATTTTAGTCGAACATATTTCAAATAAAGTTAATATTAACTCAATAAATACTTATTGAGCATGCACTGTATTAAACATCAGAGGCTTATTTCCCCCTGCATTTTCTGATTGTATTCATTGTCTCATTTGAGTCCCAGAGAAACCTTTCTGACGTCATGATTTTGCATATAACTAAGGTGGGGGAAGCAGAGAGAACCCAGATCTGGCCAACTGCAGGGTTTGAGGCCTTGACCACTAACTGTGCTTCATTTGGTAACACTTAAGGATATGCACTAGCTGTTGATCACCGTCCTTGGTGCTGTAAAATGAGAGTAAACCTCAAGCCTAGAATGAATGATTGGACAAATAAAACAATGTATGTAGAGAAAGCAGAACTGAGCATGAAACAATGCTCGGTGTTCGAAAATTGTAGCAGGAAGAGTGCTCAGGCAAAGAGAGAGAGAAGCAATTAAGAAAGGACTTATTATACAGAAACTAAAGAGGCAAAGTTTAAAAATGGAGACTGTTGTTGGGGTTCTTGGGTGGCTCAGTCGGTTAAGCGTTTGACTTTGGCTTAGGTTGTTGATCTCATGGTTCCTGCGTTCGAACCCCGCATTGGGCTCTGCTGACAGCTCAGAGCCTGGAGCCTACCTGGGTTTCTGTTTCTCCCTCTCTCTCTGCTCCTCCTCTGCTCATGCTCTGTCTCTCAAAAATAAATAACACATTATTTTTTTTTTAAATTGGAGGTTTTTGGATGTCAAAAGCTAAGAAAAGCTGAGGAGAGTGAGATGAAGAATTAATGTCACTGTATCTGTCTTTTGGGAACTCTCAGTTTGCAGGAAAGCTTGTTCTAATCACAGCAGATCACAAGGGGGAAATGGTTAGAAGGACCAACGTAACATCCATAGAATTTCTGTAAGACTGGAGTTTACATCTTTATATCTAAATGCTATACTTGAGCTTAATCCTAGAGGGAATTTGAGCACACAATGTCAGTGAATAGTGTCACTGTTGTGATCGAAGTGAAAAAAACCTATCACTGTATTGGACAGATTCACCTTAAATGTGGGATGTGCCCCTCCCTGAAACTAGGTAGAGATGCAAATGATACAGAAAGCATGACTCTAACATAGTGCTTTCCTTTTGAAAAATGTATTTCATTTAAATTAGTTGCCTAAGTTGTTCATGGGCATTACTTAAAAAAAAAAAAAAAAGGTTCCGTAGTCAATAAAGTTGGACAGTTATTTTGTCTTAAATGTAGAATTTCCATTATGCTAATATATTATTCCCCAAATCGATTGCTGTATGGCACCCTTTTCATTGAAAATCACCACAGAAAATACACTGGGAAATAGGGTTCTAAAGGATAATCAGAGGGGGTGCCTGGGTGGCTCAGTCAGTTAAGTGTCTGACTTCGGCTCAGGTCATGATCTTGCTGTTCATGAGTTTCAGCCCCACGTCGGGCTCTGTGCTGACAGCTCAGAGCCTGGATGCTGCTTCGGATTCTGTGTCTCCCTCTTTCTCTGCCCCTCCCCTGCTCGTGTTCTGTCTCTCTCTCTCTCTCTCTCTCTCTCCAAAATAAATAACCATTTAAAAAAAATTTAAAGGATAATCAGGGTAAGAAGTAAAGCTGCTGGCCAGTACATCAGTATAATATGTGATCATACTGGATCAACTTGAAAATGAAAATATTCAAGGGCGGAGTACTAGGAGGATTTCTGATCTCAGTCCAGTTAACATTAAATAAATAAACTTTAGGGTTTTTATTTATTTATTTATTTATTTATTTTTTACATTTATTTATTTTTGAGACAGAGAGAGACAGAGCATGAACGGGGGAGGGTCAGAGAGAGAGGGAGACACAGAATCTGAAACAGGCTCCAGGCTCTGAGCTGTCAGCACAGAGCCCAATGTGGGGCTCGAACTCACGGACTGCGAGATCATGACCTGAGCTGAAGTCGGTCGCCCAACCGACTGAGCCACCCAGGCGCCCCTAAACTTTAGTTTTATTACAGTTTTGTGAATATGCTTATTTTTCTCAGAGGCAGTTAAATGAGACTCAAATGTAATGATTGTAGGAACACAATTCCACAGGAAATACTGAAAATTTTCAGTTTGCTTTTGTATTCTCCCAGGCAAACAAGACATAATCAGAGTTTTTGTAAAATGTGGGATAACCTACAAAATTTACTCAGTTTTTCTCAGAGATATCTTTAATTTAGGAAGATCAAAAAGACATTAGATTCCATGCCTATCTACAAGTGAGGATAATATTATTTTAATTACCCTCAAGAATTAGAAATATTTTTATTTTCCTTTTTTATGTGCATTTTTATTGAAATTCTAGTTAGTTAACATACAGTGTAATCTTAGTTTCAAATGTGCAATATAGTGATTCAGTACTTCAATACAAATACCCTGTGCTCATCACAACAAATGCCGTCTTTAATCGGCGTCACCTATTTTTTATTATTTTAAGTTTTTTAAATTCTAGTTGGTTAACATACAGTGTAATACTGGTTTCAGAAGTAGAATTTAGTGATCCATCACTTACATATAACTCCCAGTGCTCATCCCAATAGTGCCCTTCTCAATACCCATCACCCATCTAGCCCATCACCCACACACCTTTCCCTGACTGACTTATTTTGCTCAGCATAATACAATGTAGTTCCATGTATGTCATTGCAAATGGCAAGATTTCATTCTTTTTGATGGTTGAATAAT